>NC_060915.1:2400371-2496888 GCF_021234035.1 Daphnia pulicaria
CAGAGCACGCCAGTGCACGCCAGAGCACGCCAGTGCACGCCAGAGCACGCCAGTGCACGCCAGAGCACGCCAAAGCACGCCAGAGCACGCCAACGCACGCCCGTGCACGCCAATGCACGCTAGAGCACGCCAATGCACGCCAGAGCACGCCAGAGCACGCCAATGCACGCCAAAGCACGGAAATTAAAGCCAGAGCACGCTAGAGTACGCCAGTGCACGCCAGAGTACGCCAGTGCACGCCAATGCACGCCACAGTATGCCAGAGCACGCCAGAGCACGCCAGAGCACGCCAATACACGCCAATGCACGCCACTGCACGCCAGAGCACGCCAGTGCACGCCAGAGCACGCCAATGCACGCCAATGCACGCCAAAGCACGCAAATGCACGCCAGTGAACGCCAGAGCACGCCAGAGCACGCCAGAGCACGACAGAGCACACCAGTGCACGTCAGTGCACGCCAGAGCACGCCAGAGAATGCCAGAGCACGCCAGAGCACGCAAGAGCACGCCAGAGCACGCTAGAGCACGCCAGAGCACGCAAATACACCCCAGTGCACGCCAGAGTACGCCAGTGCACGCAAGAGTACGCCAGTCCACGCCAATGCACGCCAAAGCACGCAAATGCACGCCAGTGCACGACAGAGCACGACAGAGCACGACAGAGCACACCAGTGCATGCCAGTGCACGCAAATGCACGCCAGATCACGCCAGAGCACGCTAGAGCACGCCAGAGCACGCCAATGCACGCCAGTGCACGCCAGAGCACGCCATTGCACGCCAATGCACGCCAGAGCACGCCAATGCACGCCAATGCATGCAAGAGCACGCCAGTTCACGCCAGAGCACGCCAATGCACGCCAGTGCACGCCAGAGCATGCCAGATTACGTCAGAGCACGACAGAGCAAGCCAATAAACGCCAGTGCACGCCAGAGCACGCCAGAGCACGCCAGAGCACGCCAGTGCATGCCAGAGCACGCCAGAGAACGCCAGAGCACGCTAGAGCACGCTAGAGTACGCTAGAGCACGCAAGTGCACGCCAGTGCACGCCAGAGCACTCCAGTGCACGCCAATGCACGCCAGAGCACGCTAATGCACGCCATATCACGCCAGTGCACGCCAGTGCATGCCAGAGTACGCCAGTGCACGCCAATGCACGCCAAAGCACGCAAATGCACGCCAGAGCACGCCAATGCATGCCAGAGCACGCCAGAGCACGCCAGAGCACACCAGAGCACGGTAGAGCACAGCATAGAACAGCTCAGCACTTGAAGTTGCTATAATATTTATTTCTCTTGTTAAAACAATTTTTAATTACAGGATGTGTAAATCAATGTCCAATACACCATTTAAGTCTATTGAATCAATAAATTTATAGAGCATTTCATGAACAAAAAGTTTTAGAAAAACGCACATCACAGCACTTGAATTTTTTAAAATTTTTCGAGTTATTTGAGATCTTTTGTTGGGTAGTGGAGTTCTATTGTCAAGCACTTGAGTTCTGCATAGCAGAGCACGCCAATGCACGCCAATGCACGCCAGTGCACGCCAGAGCACGCCAATGCACGTCAGTGAACGCCAGAGCACGCCATAGCACGCCAGGGCACGCCAGAGCACGCCAGTGCACGCCAATGCACGCCAATGCACGCCAGAGCACGCCAATGCACGCCAATGCACGCCAATGCACGCCAGAGCACGCCAGTGCATGCCAGAGTACGCCAGTGCACGCCAATGCACGCCAAAGCACGCAAATGCACGCCACTGCACGCCAGGGCACGCCAGAGCACGCCAGGGCACGCCAGAGCACGCCAGTGCACGCCAGTGTACGCCAGAGCACGCCAGTGCCACTTAAGCACGCCAGTGCATGCCAGTGCACGCCAGAGCACGCCAGTGCATGCCAGAGCACGCCAGAGCACGCCAGAGCACACCAGAGCACGGTAGAGCACAGCAGAGAACAGCTCAGCACTTGAAGTTGCTATAATATTTATTTCTCTTGTTAAAACCATTTTTTAATTACAGGATGTGTAAATCAATGTCCAATACACCATTTCAAGTCTATTGAATCAATAAATTTATAGAGCATTTCATGAACAAAAAGTTTTAGAAAAACGCACATCACAGCACTTGAATTTTTTAAAATTTTTCGAGTTATTTGAGATCTTTTGTTGGGTAGTGGAGTTCTATTGTCAAGCACTTGAGTTCTGCATAGCAGAGCACGCCAATGCACGCCAATGCACGCAAGTGCACGCCAGAGCACGCCAATGCACGTCAGTGCACGCCAGAGCACGCCATTGCACGTCAGTGCACGCCAGAGCACGCCAGAGCACGCAAATGCACGCCAGTGCACGCCAGAGCACGCCAGTGCACGCCAATGCACGCCAATGCACGCCAGAGCACGCCAATGCACACCAATGCACGCCAATGCACGCCAGAGCACGCAATTGCACGCCAGAGCAGCCAGTGCACGCAAAAGCACACCAGAGCACGCCAATGCACGCCAATGCACGCCAGAGCACGCCAATGCACGCCAATGCACGCCACTGCACGCCAGAGCACGCCAGTGCACGCCAGAGCACGCCAGAGAACGACAGAGCACGCAAGAGCACGCCAATGCACGCCAATGCACGTCAAAGCACGCAAATGCACGCCAGTGAACGCCAGAGCACGCCAGAGCACGCCAGAGCACGACAGAGCACGCCAGTGCACGTCAGTGCACGCCAGAGCACGCCAGATCACGCAAGAGCACGCCAGAGCACGCTAGAGCACGCCAGAGCACGCAAATGCACGCCATTGCATTCCAGAGCACATCAGAGCACGCCAGAGCACGCCAGAGCACGCCAAAGCACGCCAGAGCACGCCAACGCACGCCCGTGCACGCCAATGCACGCTAGAGCACGCCAATGCACGCCAAAGCACGCAAATTCACGCCAGAGCACGCTAGAGTACGCCAGTGCACGCCAGAGTACGCCAGTAAACGCCAATGCACGCCAAAGCACGCAAATTCACGCCAGAGCATGCCAGAGCACGCCAGAGCACGCCAGAGCAGGCCAGAGCACGCCAGAGCACGCCAGTGCACGCCAATGCACGCCAGAGCACGCCAGAGCAGGCCAATGCACGCCAATGCACGCCAGATCACGCCAGTTTAGGCCAGTGCACGCCAGAGCACGCCAGAGCACAGCAGAGAACAGTTCAGCACTTGAAGTTGCTATAATATTTATTTCTCTTGTTAAAACCATTTTTTAATTACAGGATGTGTAAATCAATGTCCAATACACTATTTTAAGACTATTGAATCAATAAATTTATAGAGCAATTCATGAACAACAAGTTTTAGAAAAACGCACATCACAGCACTTGAATTTTTTAAAATTTTTCAAGTTATTTGAGTTCTTTTGTCGGGTAGTGGAGTTCTATTGTCAAGCACTTGAGTTCTGCATAGCAGAGCACGCCCGTCAGGCAGAAGAGAACAGCTGATGTTTAATTGAGTGTCTTGGCAGAAACAGAAGGTAGCCATTGTTCATTTTAGGGCGTGTATCGCCATTGACAACTCGTTTCTTACTGTGCTTTATTGGTGTGAATTCTCACCTTGTGACTCCCTATTATTCATTTGAGACTTTAAGGTAATTTTGTATATGTATGTTTTATGTGCTTGATGATCTCACATATTCTCGTGTACATAGATTAGGCCTGATTAGGCCCTAGAATTGATTTGTGTAATTATGTGACCACGATTGCCTTATTGACCGGCTCCTAATTGTGGATGCTAGGTGAGAGCTAGGTTTCATTTCAATTGAAGTTTGTGTTTGCTAATTCTGTCTTAATTTAGGCAATTTGCGTATTTGTGCTCTGTACATTTTCTATATTGACGAATAAATCCGTGAATCGAATAGAAGCAATTGATAGGCCTACGCCCCTCCTCGACCGTCTCATTCTCTCGCTGAAACAACGCCAGAGCACGCCAGAGAAAGCCAGAGCACGCTAGAGCACGCCAGAGCACGCAAGTGCACGCCAATGCACGCCAGTCCACGCCAGAGCACGCCAGTGCACGCCAGAGCTCGCCAGAGCACGCCAGAGCACGCCAGAGCACGCCAATGCACGCCAGAGCACGCCAGTGCACGCCAATGCACGCCAGAGCACGCCAGAGCACGCCAGAGCACGCCAGAGCACGCCAGAGAACGCCAGAGCACGCCAGTGCACGCCAATTTACGCCAGAGCACGCCAATGCACGCCAGAGCACGCCAGTGCACGACAGAGCACGCCAATGCACGCCAAAGCACGTCAGTGTACGCCAATGCACGCCAAAGAACGCAAATGCACGCCATTGCACGCCAAACAAAGCAAGACCACGCCAGACCACGACAGAGCACGCCAGAGCACGCCAAAGCACGCCAGTGCACGCCAGAGCACGCCAGTGCATGCCAGTGCACGCAAGAACACGCCAGAGCACGGTAGAGCACAGCAGAGCACAGCAAACCACTTGAAGTTGCTATAATATTTATTTCTCTTGTTAAAACCATTTTTTAATTACAGGATGTGTAAATCAATGTCCAATACACCATTTCAAGTCTATTGAATCAATAAATTTATAGGGCAATTCATGAACAAAAAGTTTTAGAAAAACGCACATCACAGCACTTGAATTTTTTAAAATTTTTCAAGTTATTTGAGTTCTTTTGTCGGGTAGTGGAGTTCAATTGTCAAGCACTTGAGTTCTGCATAGCAGAGCACGCCAGAGCACGCCAGTGCACGCAAATGCACGCCAGTGCACGTCAGAGAACGCCAGAGCACGTTAGAGCACGCAAGTGCACGCCAATGCACGCCAATGCACGCCAGTGAACGCCAATGCACTCCAGAGCACGCCAGTGCACGCCAATGCACGCCAAAGCACGCCAATGCACGCCAGTGCACGCAAGAGCACGCCAGTGCACGCCAGAGCACGCCAGTGCACGCCAATGCACGCCAGAGCACGACAATGCACGCCAATGTCCGCGACAGCACGCTAGTGCACGCCAGAGCACGCCAGAGCACGCCAGAGCACGCCAGAGCACGCCAGAGCACGCCAGAGCACGCCAGAGCACGCCAGTACACGCCAGTGCATGCCAGTTCACGCCAGAGCACGGTAGAGCCCAGCAGAGAACAGCTCAGCACTTAAAGTTGCTATAATATTTATTTCTCTTGTTAAAACCATTTTTTAATTACAGGATGTGTAAATCAATGTCAAATACACCATTTCAAGTCTATTGAATCAATAAATTTATAGAGCAATTCATGAACAAAAAGTTTTAGAAAAACGCACTTCACAGCACTTGAATTTTTTAAAATTTTTCAAGTTATTTGAGTTCTTTTGTCGGGTAGTGGAGTTCTATTGTCAAGCACTTGAGTTCTGCATAGCAGAGCACGCAAGAGCACGCCAGTGCACGCCAGTGCACGCCAGTGCACGACAGAGCACGCAAGTGCACGCCAGAGCACGCCAGTGCACGCCAGAGCACGCCAGAGCACGCAAGTGCATGCCAGTGCACGCCAGAGCACGCCAGTGCATGCCAGTGCACGCCAGAGCACGCCAGAGCACGCCAGTGCACACCAGGGCACGCCAGGGCACGCCAGAGCACGCCAATGCACGCCAAAGCACGTCAGTGCACGTCAGTGCACGCCAGAGCACGCCAGTGCATGCCAGTGCACGCCAGAGCACGCCAGAGCACGCCAAACTACGCCAGACCACGCCAGAGCACGCCAGAGCACGCCAAAGCACGCCCGTGCTTGCCAGAGCACGCCAGAGCACGCCAGAGCACACCAGTGCACGCCAGTGCATGCCAGTGCACGCCAGAGCACGCCAGTGCATGCCAGTGCACGCCAGGTCACGCCAGAGCACGGTAGAGCACAGCAGAGAAAAGCTCACCACTTGAAGTTGCTATAATATTTTTTTCTCTTGTTAAAACCATTTTTTAATTACAGGATGTGTAAATCAATGTCCAATACACCATTTCAAGTCTATTGACTCAATAAATTTATAGAGCAATTCATGAACAAAAAGTTATAGAAAAACGCACATCACAGCACTTGAATTTTTTAAAATTTTTCAAGTTATTTGAGTTCTTTTGTCGGGTAGTGGAGTTCTATTGTCAAGCACTTGAGTTCTGCATAGCAGAGCACGCCAGTGCACGCCAGTGCACGCAAGAGCACACCAGTGCACGCCAATGCACGCCAGAGCACGCCAGTGCATGCCAGTGCAAGCCAGAGCACGCCAGAGCACGCCAGTGCACACCAGTGCACGCCAGTGAAAGCCAGAGCACGCAAGAGCACGCCAGAGCACGGAAGAGCACGCCAGTTCACGCAAGAGCACGCCAGAGCACGCCAGAGCACGCCAGAGCACGCCAGAGCAAACCAGTGCACGCCAATGCACGCCAGAGAAAGGCCAGAGCACGCCAATGCACGCCAGAGCACGCCAGTGCATGCCAGTGTACGCCAGAGCACGCAAGTGCATGCCAGTGCACGCCAGAGTACGCCAATAGAGCACGCCAGTGCACGCAAGAGCACGCCAGCGCAAGCCAGAGCACGCCAGTGCACGCCAGTGCATGCCAGTGTACGCCAGAGCACGCCAGTGCATGCCAGTGCACGCCAGAGCAGGCCAGAGCACGCCAGAGCACGCCAGTGCACGCCAGAGCACGCCAGTGCATGCCAGTGCACGCAAGAGCACGGAAGAGCACAGCAGAGAACAGCTCAGCACTTGAAGTTGCTATAATATTTATTTTTCTTTTTAAAACCATTTTTTAATTACAGGATGTGTAAACAAATGTCAATACACCATTTCAATTCTATTGAATCAATAAATTTATATAGCAATTTATGAACAAAAAGTTTTAGAAAAACGCACATCACAGCACTTGAATTTTTTAAAATTTTTCAAGTTATTTGAGTTCTTTTGTCGGGTAGTGGAGTTCTATTGTCAAGCACTTGAGTTCTGCATAGAAGAGCAAACCAGAGCACGCCAGAGCAAGCCAGTTCACGTCAGAGCACGCCAGAGCACGCCAGAGCACATCCAGAGCACGCCAGAGCACGCCAGAGCACGCTAGAGCACGCCAGAGCACGCCAGTGCACGCCAGTGCACGCCAGAGCACGCCAGTGCGCGCCAATACACGCCAGTGCACGCCAGAGCAAGCCAGATTATGCCAGTGCACGCCAATGCACACCAGAGCACGCCAGTGCACGCCAGACACCAGTGAACGCTAATGCACGCCAGAGCACGCCAATGCACGCCAATGCACGCCAATGCAAGCCAGAGAACGCCAGAGCACGCCAGTGCACGCCAGAGCACGCCAGTGCACGCCTATGCACGCCAGAGCACGCCAATGCACGCCAGTGCACGCCAGAGCACGCCAGTGCACACTAATGCACGCAAGAGCACGCAAATGCACGCAAATGCACGCAAATGCACGCCAGAGCACGCCAGTGCAAGCCAGAGCACGCCAGAGCAAGCCAGTTCACGCCAGAGCAAGCCAGAGCACGCCAGAGCACGCCAGAGCACGCTAGAGCACGCCAGTGCACGCCAATGCACGCCAGAGCACGCCAGTGCACGCCAATGCACGCCAGAGCACGCAAATGCACGCCAGAGCAAGCCAGAGCACGCCAGTGCATGCCAGTGCACGCCAGAGCAGGCCAATGGAGCACGCCATTGCACGCCAGTGCACGCAAGAGCACGCCAGAGCAAGCCAGAGCAAGCCAGAGCACGCCAGTGCACGCCAGTGCATGCCAGTGTACGCCAGAGCATGCCAGTGCATGCCAGTGTAGCCAGAGCACGCCAGGGCACGCCAGTGCACGCCAGAGCACGACAGTGCATGCCAGTGCACGCCAGAGCACGACAGTGCATGCCAGTGCACGCCAGAGCACGGTAGAGCACAGCAGAGAACTGCTCAGCACTTGAAGTTGGTATTATATTTATTTCTCTTTTTAAAACCATTTTTAATTACAGGATGTGTAAATTAATGTCCAATACACCATTTCAAGTCTATTGAATCAATAAATTTATAGAGCAATTTATGAACAAAAAGTTTTAGAAAAACGCACATCACAGCACTTGAATTTTTTAAAATTTTTCAAGTTATTTGAGTTCTTTTGTCGGGTAGTGGAGTTATATTGTCAAGCACTTGAGTTCTGCATAGCAGAGCACGCCAATGCACGCCAGTGCACGCCAGAGCACGCCAGTGCACGCCAGAGCACGCCAGTGCACGCCAGAGTACGCCAGAGCACGCCAGTGCATTCCAGTGCACGCCAGAGCACGCCAGAGCACGGAAGAGCACGCCAGTTCACGCAAGAGCACGCCAGAGAACGCCAGAGCACGCCAGAGCACGCCAGAGCACGCCAGTGCACGCCAATGCACGCCAGAGCACGCCAATGCACGCCAATGCACGCCAGAGCACGCCAATGCACGCCAGAGCAAGCCAGAGCACGCCAGTGCATGCCAGTGTACGCCAGAGCACGCCCGTGCATACCAGTGCACGCCAGAGCACGCCAATAGAGCACGACAGTGCACGCCAGAGCACGCCAGAGCACGCCAGAGCAAGCCAGAGCACGCCAGAGCACGCCAGTGCACGCCAGTGCATGCCAGTGTACGCCAGAGCACGCCAGTGCATTCCAGTGCACGCCAGAGCACGCCAGAGCATGCCAGTGCAAGCCAGAGCACGCCAGTGCACGCCAGAGCACGCCACTGCACGCCAGCGCACGCCAGAGCACGCCAATTCACATCAGAGCACGCCACTGCACGCCAGAGCACGCCAATGCACGCCAGAGCACGCCAGAGCACGCCAGAGCACGCCAGAGCACGCCATTGCACGTCAGTGCACGCCAGAGCACGCAAGTGCACGCCAATGCACGCCAGAGCACGCCAGAGCACGCCAGTGCAAACCAGTGCATGCCAGTGCACGTCAGAGCACGCCAGTACACGCCAGTGCACGCCAGAGCACGCCAGTTCACGCAAGAGCACGCCAGAGCACGCCAGAGCACGCCAGTCAACGCCAATACACGCCAGAGCACGCCAGAGCACGCCAGAGCACGCCAGTGCACGCCAATGCACGCCAGAGCACGCCAATGCACGCCAGAGCAAGCCAGAGCACGCCAGAGCACGCCAGTGAACGCCAGAGCACGCCAGAGCACGCCAAAGCACGCCAGTGCATGCCAGTGCACACCATAGCACGCCAGTGCATGCCAGTGCACGCCAGAGCACGCCAGAGCACGGTAGAACACAGCAGAGAACAGCTCAACACATGAAGTTGCTATAATTTTTATTTCTCTTGTAAAAATCATTTTTTAATTACAGGATGTGTAAATCAATGCCCAATACACCATTTCAAGTCTATTGAATCAATAAATTTATAGAGCAATTCATGAACAAAAAAATTTAGAAAAACGCACTTCACAGCACTTTAATTTTTTAAAATTTTCGCAGAGCACGCAAGAGCACGCCAGTGCACGCCAAAGCACGCCAGAGCGCGCCAGTGCATGCCAGTGCATGCCAGTGCACGCCAGAGCACGCCAATGCACGCCAGTGCACGCCAGAGCACGCCAGAGCACGCCAGAGCACGGTAGAGCACAGCAGAGAACAGCTCAGCACTTGAAGTTGCTAAATTATTTATTTCTCTTGTTAAAACCATTTTTTAATTACAGGATGTGTAAATCAATGTCCAATACACGATTTCAAGTCAATTGAATCAGTAAATTTTTTAGAGCAATTCATGAACAAAAAATTTTAGAAAAACGCACATCACAGCACTTGAATTTTTTAAAATTTTTCAAGTTATTTGAGTTCTTTTGTCGGGTAGTGGAGTTCTATTGTCAAGCTCTTGAGTTCTGCATAGCAGAGCACGCCAGAACACGCCAGTGCACGCCAGAGCACGACAGAGCACGCCAGTGCACGCCAGAGCACACCAGAGCACTCCAGTGCATGCCAGTGCACGCAAGCACGGCAGTGCATGCCAGTGCACGCCAGAGTACGCCAGTGCACGCCAATGCACGCCAAAGCACGCAAATGCACACCTCTGCACGCCAGAGCAGGCCAGAGCACGCCAGAGCACGTTAGAGCACGCTAGAGCACGCCAGAGCACGCAAGTGCACGCAGAAGCACGCCAGAGCACGCCAGAGTACGCCAGAGCACGCTAGAGCACGCTAGAGCACGCCAGTGCACGCCAATGCACGCCAGTGCACCCCAGAGCACGCCAGTGCACGCCAATGCACGCCAGAGCACGCCAGTGCACGCCAATGTACGCCAAAGCATGCAAATGCACGCCAGTGCACGCCAGAGCACGCCAGAGCACGCCAGTGCACGCCAGTTCACGCCAGTTCACGCCAGAGCACGCCAGTGCACGCCAATGCACGGCAGAGCACGCCAGTGCATGCCAGAGCACGCCAGTGCATGCCAGAGCACGCCAGTGCACGGCAGTGCACGCCAGTGCACGCCAGTGCACGCCAGAGTACGCCATTGCACGCCAATGCACGCCAAAGCACGCAAATGCACGCCAGAGCACGCCAGAGCACGCCAAAGCACGCCAGAGCACGCCAGTGCACGCCAGAGCACGCCCGTGCACCCCAATACACGCCAGAGCACGCCAATGCACACCAGTGCACGCCAGAGCACGCCAGAGCACGTCAGTGCACGCCAGAGCACGTCAGTGCACGCCAGAGCACGTCAGTGTACGCCAGAGCACGCCAGAGCACGCCAGAGCACGCTAGAGCACGCCAGAGCACACAAGTGCACGCCAATGCACACCAGAGCACGCCAATGCACGCCAGTTCACGCCAGAGCACGCCAGTGCACGTCAGTGCACGCAAGAGCACGCAAGAGCATGTTAGCGCACGCTAGAGCACGCCAGAGCACGCCAAAGCACGCCAATGCACGCCAGTGCATGCCAGAGCACGCCAGTAAACGCCAATACACGCCAGAGCACGCTAATGCACGCCAGAGCACGCCAGTGCACGCAAGAGCACGGCAGTGCACGCCAGAGGACGCCAGTGCACGCCAATGCACGCCAGAGCACGCCAATGCACGCCAGAGCACGCCAGAGCACGCCAGTGCACGTCAGTGCACGCCAGAGCAAGCCAGAGCACGCCAGTGCTCGTCAGTGCACGCCAGAGCACGACAAAGCACGCTAGAGCACGCTAGAGCAAGCCAGAGCACGCCAGTGCACGCCAGAGCACGCCAGTGCACGCCAATGCACGCCAGTGCACGCCAAAGCACGCCAGTGCACGCCAATGCACGCCAGAGTACGCCAGTGCACGCCAATGTGCGCCAATGCACCCCAAACCACGCCAATGCACGCGAGGGCACGCCAGAGCACGCCAGAGAACGCCAGAGCACGCCCGTGCACGCCAGAGCACACCAGTGCACGCCAATGCACGCCAGAGCACGCCAATGCACGCCAGTGCACGCTAATGCACGCCAAAGCACGCAAATGCACGCCAGTGCACGCCAGAGCACGCCATAGCACGCAAGAGCAAGCCAGTGCACGCCAAAGCACGCCAGAGCACGCCAGTGCATGCCAGTGCATGCCAATGCACGCCAATGCACCCCAAACCACGCCAATGCACGCCATTGCACGCCAGAGCACGCCAGAGCACGCCAGAGCACGCCAATGCACATCAGAGTACGCCAGTGCACGCCAATGCACGCCAAAGCACGCAAATGCACGCCAGTGCACGCCAGAGCACGCCAGAGCACGCCAGAGCATGCCGGTGCACGCCAGATTACGCCAGTGCATGCCAGTGTACGCCAGAGCACGCCAGTGCACGCCAGTGCATGCCAGTGCACGCCAGAGCACGGTAGAGCACAGCAAAGAACAGCTCAGCACTTGAAGTTGCTAAATTATTTATTTCTCTTGTTAAAACCATTTTTTAATTACAGGATGTGTAAATCAATGTCCAATACACCATTTCAAGTCTATTGAATCAATAAATTTATAGAGCAATTCTTGAACAAAAACTTTTAGAAAAACGCACATCACAGCACTTGATTTTTTAAAATTTTTCAAGTTATTTGAGTTCTTTTGTCGGGTAGTGGAGTTCTATTGTCAAGCACTTGAGTTCTGCATAGAAGAGCTTGCCAGAGCACGCCAGTGCACGCCAGAGCACGACAGAACACGCCAGTGCACGCCAGAGCACGCCAGAGCACGGCAGTGCATGCTAGTGCCCGCCAGAGCACGCCAGTGCATGCCAGTGCACGCCAGTGCACGCCAGAGTACGCCAGTGCACGCCAATGCACGCCAAAGCACGCAAATGCACGCCAGTGCACGCCAAAGGACGCCAGAGCGAGCCAGAGCATGCCACTGCACGCCAGTAAACGACAGTGCACGCCAGAGCACGTCAGTGCATGCCATTGCATGCAAGTGCACGCCAGAGCACGCCAGTGCACGCCAGTGCATGCCAGTGCACGCCAGTGCACGCCAAAGCACGCAAATGCACGCCAGTGCACGCCAGAGCACGCCAGTGCATGCCAGTGCACGCCAGAGCATGCCAGAGCACGCCAGAGCACGCCAATATACGCCAGTGCACGCCAGAGCACGGTTGAGCACAGCAGAGAACAGCTCAGCACTTGAAGTTGCTATAATATTTATTTCTCTTGTAAAAACCATTTTTTAATTACAGGATGTGTAAATCAATGACCAATACACCATTTCAAGTCTATTGAATCAATAAATTTATAGAGCAATTCTTGAACAAAAACTTTTAGAAAAACGCACATCACAGCACTTGATTTTTTAAAATTTTTCAAGTTATTTGAGTTCTTTTGTCGGGTAGTGGAGTTCTATTGTCAAGCACTTGAGTTCTGCATAGAAGAGCTTGCCAGAGCACGCCAGTGCACGCCAGAGCACGACAGAACACGCCAGTGCACGCCAGAGCAACTCAGAGCACGCCAGTGCATGCCAGTGCACGCCAGAGCACGCCAGTGCACGCCAGTGCACGCCAGTGCACGCCAGTGCACGCCAGAGTACGCTAGTGCACGCCAGAGCATGCCAGTGCAAGCCAGAGCACGCCAGTGCACGCCAGTGCACGCCAGTGCACGCCAGAGCACGTCAGTGCACGCCAGAGCACGCCAGAGCACGCCAGAGCACGCCAATGCACGCCAATGCACGCCAAAGCACGCCCGTGCACGCCAATGCACGCCAGAGCACGCCAATGCACACCAGTGCACGTCAGTGCACGCCAGAGCAAGCTAGAGCACGCTAGAGCACGCTAGAGCACGGCAGAGCACGCCAAAGCATGCCAGAGCATGCCCGTGCACGCCAATGCACGCCAGAGCACGCAAATGCACACCAGTGCACGCAAGTTTACGCAAGTGCACGCCAATGCACACCAGAGCACGCCAATGCACGCCAGTGCACGCCAGAGAACGCCAGAGCACGTTAGAGCACGCTAGAGAACGCCAGAGCACGCAAGTGCACGCCAGAGCACGCAAGTGCACGCCAATGCACACCAGAGCACGCCAATGCACGCCAATGCACGCCAGAGCACGCCAATGCACGCCAGTGCACTTCAGTGCATGCCAGTGCACGCCAGAGCACGGTAGAGCATAGCAGACAACAGCTCAGCAATTGAAGTTGCTAAATTATTTATTTCTCTTGTTAAAACCATTTTTTAATTACAGGATGTGTAAATCAATGTCCAATACACCATTTCAAGTCTATTGAATCAATAAATTTATAGAGCAATTCATGAACAAAAAGTTTTAGAAAAACGCACATCCCCTTACGGAAAAAACAGCTATTCGATCGACCTTGAAGCTAGCGGCAAGCTGATTTGGTTCAAGCTAGTGATTTCTAGCTTGGTTCTAGCTGGCAATTATGTGAATTATTTCATGCTTGCGCAGCTCACCTTCTAAATACCTGAACATCAGGTAAACTGTTTTAGCCTGTCTCGGCATATAGCTTGCTTCAAGCTAAAGCTATGCTTAGAACCCCTAGCACGATTCGACCTGTCTTTTTAAAGCTATATCTAAGCTGGTATTTATGCTGTGTACCGCAAGCTTGGATCGACCAATTGTTTTACAGCTAAATTTAAGTTAATTTTAACAAACAGCATTGCTAACGAGCATTTGAACAGCTAATTGTTAATTACAGCTTTATTTATAATGTAAACCAGCATGTTCTGTATTTTACCAATAAAATACAAATAAAATGCAAATACAGCTGTATTTTTATTTGTATTTTTGACTTAATTTAGTGTACGTATTAAAATGTGTAGGCTATTTGTATTTTATTTGTATTTTATTGGTACAATACAGAACACTGTTAGTCTAACACACGAGACATATATTGGCTGATTATAAATTAGAAAGAAGTATTTTGAAAAGTAAACAAAACAAAAACTTGACAGTATTAGCCTCGAAAAGTATTATCAGCACGGCAGCATTGTAAAAAAAAAGAGGCGCAGTGGCTTTTCCCGCGTAAAAAATCTCGTCTGCACTGAAATGTTCAGATCGTCACTCTGAATGACAATGCGGTCTCATAAGTGCTTCTGCTGAGTGCTCTAAAATTTTTATTCGTTTTCTATCTTGCAATTGCAGATAAAAAGTAAGTTTTAACTGTTTAAATTGTTATATTACATATTGCATAGCCTATAGCATAGACAAAGACCACTGGTTGAAGCTCTTCATAAGAAAATTAACATGGCCAACTGTCGCCAGAATTCTTGCTACCCTTCCTCCGATTTCTCCAACCCCGTATTACTTGTCCTGCCCTCTAGTGTACGTTTTCATCTCTACATTCTGTTTCCTGGGTCGTATCAAGTAGCTAAGATCTCAGCTTGGATCACTGATCTACAGGGAATTTTTACTGCCAAGCAGACGTCGTCGTATAACGTAGTCTTTTATATTGACTTCGTCTGCTTGGCAGTATGAAATATGAAATGCTGCAAAATTGTTTTCAAATAAATACATGGAATGCGACTATAAATATAAATATAAAAGTATAAATAAAGAAGATTACAATTTATTTTAAAAACAATTTATTACGGATAACGGAACGCAAAATATAAATGCGTAATTCAGCTATCGATTAATCGATAGGACTTTTGATTCTTTTAAGATAATGTTTCCTATTAGGAAAAAATAAATACAAGCAAAAAAGAATAAAAGGACATTATTTTTGCCAAACGGAAGGGTTTGGAACGTTTAGGCCCACAAAGAGACTAATAAAGCAAGACGATATATGTATCGATTTAAATCAGTGAGCAGACGAGAGAAAATTTATCAAGTAGTGATCCAAGCTAAGTTGAGCTGAGATCTTAGCTACTTGATACGACCCTGCTCGCCAACCGTCCGCCATTGTTTGTTTTGGCAGTTTGTTGCGTCCTCGGCATGAGAATTTTACAAAAGAAATGTCGTTATCGACAGTAAAAAAGAAAAAGCGTGGTGCACATTGTTTCATTTGTGGATCAACTGAAGATGATGAAAACCATAGATTTGGAACTTTTGAAGTTAACACGAAGAGGCTTTCAGAGTGGGAAAAATTGATTCCTAAACCTGGATTGAAGGTTCGCTCAGCTATCTGTGGTCGGCATTTTGATGCCTATGACATTATTAAAGGGAAAGAAATTGGAGGAATTTTCCAGCCGTTCAAGCATTGGAAACTCAAAGACCACTCTACACCAAAGCACTTTCTATGTAATATATTTTCTAAATGTTCATGTGAAAACTGGTATGTTGCTGAAATAACTGACAACTTCTACATAGGTGAACCTGTTGATCCTCTTGCTGAATCTCGCAATTGTTCCCAAGCTAAGAAAGGTATGTTATTTTAATAATTGAATACATGAAACACAATCTAACTATTGTTATTTTACAGGTGGGCCCAAGATACGTAACCCATTTGCTGATTGCAACAATGAAAATCGTAAAGCTCTTGCTTCCAAATCTTTTAGTATTGGTAAATGTATTTCAAGATTTAATGCCATCATATTGTTGCATACATCTTTCCAAGGCATACTAAAAGTAATACCAAAATTGTTATCATAGGTGGGACCTCTAAACGGATTCCATTATCTGATTGTAGCACTGATGGAAATCGACAGCCTCTCATTTCCAAAGCTTCAAACAATGGTAATTGAAACAAAAGTTTTATTTGAAAACATATATTGACATTCTCAATTCCAGCAGGTACACTCATCAATTTAGCTAGTCCCCGAGAACACTTTGAGATGATTGATAGCATTAATCCAATGGACCCAAATGTGACTGTTGTCAATAATTTGTCGGGGGCAGCTCAAGGTAAATAACTATGGAAGTTTTAAGATATAGGTTGTAATTTAATTTGTCTTTTTCATTTATTCAAGGTGAGGGCAGTGTCACACTTCATGACCCTGGAGCCAACGACGTTCCGGCCCTCTCTGAAAGGCTAGCTTCGACTGAATCTGAAGCAACAGAAGCTGGTTTTTCTACTATGGATCATGAGCCCAGTGACCAAGACGAGGGTAATCCTGCAGTACGTGACCATGGAGCCAACGATCTTCCGACCCTCTCTGAAACGCTAGCTCCAACTGAATCTGAAGCAACAGATGCTTGTTTTTCTTCAACGGATAATGAGCCAAGCGACCAAGACGAGGGCAATCCTGCAGTACGTAACCATGGAACCAACGATCATCGGGCCCCCTCTGAAAGGTTAGCTTCGACTGAATCTGAAGCAACAGAAGCTGGTTTTTCTTCAATGGATCATGAGCCAACACTTAATTCTGGTGTAAGAGTTGGCCTATGATGTTACATAGCTCAGAGAGAACATTGACTTGCGAAGGTCACCTCTGCTATTAAGGCCACAGATGCTATCGCACAGCATCTTGAATAACAGAAAGTCACCCCCCCCCATAGTTGACAAACCCCCCACGACCGACTCCCTATGTTAACTCTAACTACGGCCTTTATTTAGACTAAATATAAGAGAAAACTAGCTAGTAGAAAAGCCCCCCTGTTCTGCTGAAAAGATACACCAGGAAGTCCAATGACCCGTAGTGAACCCACAGAGACGCTTGGGAAAAATCACCCCCGCGTCAGCTTCTTTTCCGCGCGCAACATTGTTTAGCAAACATAATAAATAGAACCCGCAGTTTTAACTAGAGTTAGTCTTTTTTAGTAGTTGAAGGAAGAACAGTCGTCTCTCTCCCTCTCTCTCTCTGTGTGTTCCAAGTATCCACCTTCTTCAATACGTTTCGCCTTCCAGTTCCAATCTGCTGTCTACAAAATGCGGTAATACAATTCTTTCACATTCATCATTAGTTCTTCTTTTTATGCGCAGAGTTTTCCTCTTATGGGAGAACTCTGACATTGGTGGCAGCGATCTATCCAAACTCGCGTGTCTTATTTTTCCCATATATTTGCAACTGTGTAACATCACGTCAGGTGCGGTCTTCAATAATTTATTATTGAATATAAAAATCACAGCCATCGACGTTTATGTATTTTTGGTCCCAGGACCCCCGTGTGGTCATTTCCGAGTGAATTAAACGCACCACGTTTAATGTCATTTCGAAGCGACTTTCGAAAGGTTTAGCGATCGTATGTACACGGCGTGGACCTTGTCAGTCGGTTAGGGATTGTTTCGACGTAAGTGACTGTCTTTCGGTTGCTTCCGCTTGATTCGGTCAAAAACTTTCTCAATGGCGCTGCCGGCGGGAAAGCATCTTTAACCACCCTCCCATTACACATACGGGGATTAATGTGCCACACACACACGTTGGATGGCAGTTTTTTTTTTTTTTTTCACAAGACTGCTCTGCCTTTTTTATGTCTCGTGTATATTTGTGCTGCGTTTCTTTTTCCGCCACACGTCGCTACTGGTTTTTTCTCGGTGTGTCCCATTCGTCGTTAAATTTTTTCTCCGTCGTTCTTTCTTATAATTCGCATTATTTCCGATATCCATTTAGAGACTTACCGCGAACTCTTTTGACGCATTGCTTTGAGTATTTTTTTTCCCAATATCGAACATTCCGGGATTCGTCTTCTGATTTTTTTTTAGGTGCCGTTTTTTTCCTCACAGCCTGAATTTTTCCGTGACTGTGACGCCACTGCGTTACGCACGTTGCTCTCGCTCGAATGCGCGCGCCATCTAGGCTTCAGAAAGCTAAACGTACACGAATGGAAAGCGCGTTGTCGGGTGAGCAGAAAGGGAAATTGGGAAAGCGGGGTTTTTTCAGTAAGTTGGGGAAGTCGCTTTTACTTCCTTTTTCCCCTAAATTGGCCGACCAGAACGAGCAACGGGCTGACGACTTTTATTCCGACGACGAGGAATCACATATCGACACGATAGCAGACACAGAGCCCCCATTTCCGGACGAGTTGTCGTTGGAAGAGGCCCGTGTTGCAGTTTATAGACAGGGGAAGAGTGTTCTGAACGCGCATCGACCAGTCCGCAACCTAATAGGTGATTCCACTACCTGGCGACAGGACGAGTGGCCCAACACCGCCGGCCGATCCTTACCTCGGACCCCTGTGGGTCAACCTCGCCTTTACCCCGACTTGGGTGCCGTTGAAGAAACGGTCGAGCCACCGGCAGACGATCAGCTAATAGAACCAGGCCCGAGTATTCCCATCACGCGTGGTCGACCTCGTCGCGTCACAGGTGTGCAACCGGTTCGCGCCAGTGCCCGCCTGAAGGCACGGGCTGCACAGACTCTTCCGCCAGCTGAAGCAGCGGTCGTTGACGAAGATTATCTCGATCTCGTTGACGCAGCCAAGTCGTCGGACGAGGACGACGACTTCGGCAGTACAAAGTCCCATATTGACCCCGAACCCGACGAGGGTCACGCGGACATTGAAGCACGCATTGACGCAGAATTGAAAGGGATAGAGACAGTCGCCCCTACGACGGGCCGACAACCGCAGTCCGCTCTTAAGTATTCGTCGACGCCATTAGGCAAGCCCCAGAATTTGTATACAACCCCTGGCCAGCAAACAGTCCAGTTAAACGTTCCTCCTTCTCCTTGGGACGTCGCCACCCCAGCCCTCCCTAACCAAAAGGAGCCAAACACTCTTCCGTCGACCCCCGTCGACAACCGTAAAACGACGCACGTAATCCCAGAACCGACGGCCGGGCCCTCCCGGCAACTCAATTCATCAAACCCTTTTCGTCAAGCCATCCAAATACCACAGACTCTTCCAGTTTTGCTGCCAAATACCAACCCTTTTCAACAAACCATTAAAGCAGAGCCTCCCAATCCACCTACACGAGTGATGGCGTCACAGAGCCCATATGAGGTCCTGTACCGATACCTTCGGGGAAAAGGGGCGTCTCGTGAAGATGCCGCGTCGGAAGCTAAAGCTGCTTTAGGGCCGCCTAAGGCGACCCCGGCCCCTTGTGTCGTTCCGCCTCCCGTAGCCGTCGACCAACCGGTTGACTGCCCGGCCGTCTCCCATCAGAGCTATTATAATAGTCAAAAGCTGTTGCAGAACCAGCAGCAACAAACAATAGCTCTTTTAGCTCAGGTACCCGCTTTTAGTGGGACAGGGTCGGGAAAATTTGAGGACTGGATTCAACATTTTGAACGGGTTGTAAACACCGCCGACTTTGAAGAGGGTAGGAAGATAAAGCTTTTGGGTTCCAAGCTCTTTGGGGCCACGGGGGACTGCATCACCACCTTCTTGCTTAACTATCCAAAAGAAGCACAATCTTTCGTTAAAGTAAAACAAAATCTCCACGAGCGCTTTCACGGGGGAGATAATAGAAAAATGTACTTTACGGAGTTTAAGAACTGTATTCGTAACTCGGGGGAGTCCATTAGAGATTATGCATGTCGGTTGCAGAAACTCTATTCGTTTGCCTATCCGGCAGAAGTAGGGACACCGGTCGACCCAGCTGTTCTTCGCCTACGTGAAACAATGTTGATGGACGGGTTCCTCGGAGGGTTGAAGCCTAACCTTCGCGAGCGAATGAGTTTTAAAGACTACAAGAACCTGAACGATCTCATTAAAGCAACGGAAAAATGTGCGGCCGTTTTGAGCGAGGCGAAATTAGAGAAACGAAGTGTAGAGTTTGTCAATGCCATCTCGGCTAACGCCAATGCCCGGGAAATTAGGGAAACAAAAAATGAAATAACAGAATTAAAATCAGTCATTGAGCAACTCACGCAGCAACTGTCGACAACCATGATTGCAGACCATGGGCACGAGGCAGTCAATGCTGTCGCCACGACTCAGACTACTCAATTATCAGAGAGTAAGAAGGAAATAGAAGAATGAAAAAACTTACTTAAGGCTAGTAACAAAAGTTATAGTGATATGATGAAGCAATCAAGAGAGGCCGAAAAAGCTATGAAAAATCTACAGCTCCAGGTTGCTGGAATGAGCCAACCAATCCAACCAGTTCAGCCAATTAGGCCACTTCAGCCCCATAATAGTAACCAGTTTGTCGATAATAATCCTCAGATTAGCCACCCACCTTTCGCTTATCGTAATCCACAACCACTGAACAGATACGACCCGGGTAGCCAGACGCACGGTCCACCTCCAAGGGGAGAGCGCTACTGTGCCAATTGTGCCGCCACCGGCCGGAACCCAACCACTCACAACACAGACAAGTGTGGTTGGGGACCAAACGGCCCAACCTGTTTTAAATGTCGCCAAACTGGACACATAGCGCGTGATTGCCCTTCGTCATCTATCCGAGTAGATCCTAGATATGCCCCACCAGTACCGAATGCCGGTCAGCTCAATCCCTGGAATCAGGAAAACTAAAAGCCACCTATTGTAACAGGGGGCAAAACGGTGGGCCTTGTCCGAAACCCCAGCAGAAAATCAATCAAGTAATAGAAACAAGAAAAAATAAAATCCCACGACTTCCGATTCAAGTAGGCAACGAGACATTCCAGGGTCTTTTAGATAGTGGCGCAGGTCGAAGTTTAATCAAGACGGAGGTGTTCAACAGATGGAAATAAGGAGTGATGAAATTCACCACAGACGTCCCGGTCGATTTATACGGTGTAGAGAACACAAAGTTAGTTACACGAGGGCTAGTAACCCTACAAGTTAAAGTCTTAGGTGATAATCTTCTGCAGGATTTTATCGTCGTCGATAGTATTAGCGAAGAATGCATCTTAGGTTTAGATGCATTGTACGAACATAAATTTATCCTTGATGGTAGCGAGAGGAGGATTTACCGAGTAAAACAACTCCGGAAATCGGACTCCGCGCCCACCATCATAACAAGAGAGAAGATCACGATACAGTCTTTTAGCGCCACTGTCGTTGAATCTGAAGGGAATGGGGAACAGCTACCTCCCAATCTTGCATTTTTTCTTCATAGAGGGCCGGGACTGAATAGTGGATTGCGACTTGACCCTTTTATCAATAAGAGTACAGAGGAAGGAGCATTTTTTTCAATAGCCATAGTAAACGAGACTAATAAATCAATAACCTTGCCTAAATACGAATTGATCGGAACTTTAGACTTCAGCAGAGTTGAAAAACCCAATATTAATTCTTGTACCGAGGACGAGCAACCAAGCGTTCCGTTAGATTTTAAAAACAATTTGCCTCAAGAAATGCCAGAAGTCGACAAAGACAATATAACAAAATTTTTAGAAAGTAGAAGAAAAATGTTTGCAACTAAAACAGGGGAATTGGGAAAAACAGGACTCGTAAAACACCACATCAACACGGAAGGACAAGGACCCATTCGATTGCGACCCTATCGAATACATCAGAATAACAAGAGCGAATTAGAAAGTATTTTACAGGAATTATTAGTTAACAAATTAATCAGACCGTCCGTGTCCCCATGGGCGGCACCCGTAGTGCTTGTTAAAAAGAAAAGCGGAGGAATTAGACTCTGCATGGACTATAGAAAATTAAATAGTATAACAAAGAAAGACTCATTTCCTCTACCTCGAATCGACGACGTTTTAGATTTGCTTCACGGGCAAAAGTATTTCTCAACTCTAGATTTAGCGTCAGGTTACTGGCAGATCGAAATGGACGATAGTTCAAAAGAAAAAACAGCGTTTATAGTTGACAACAATCTATACGAGTGGAATCGACTATCTTTTGGGTTGACTAACGCACCAGGAACCTTTCAACGCCTTATGAACTACGTACTACGTTCAGTCATCGGAAAGATATGCTTAGTTTACCTAGACGATATAATTGTTTTCTCAAAAACAAAAGAGGAACATTTGATTAATTTAGGGCGCATTCTCGACCTGTTAAAGGAAGCTGATTTAAAACTCGGCCTTTCGAAATGCAAATTCATGTCTGAGTCTGTCCAATATTTAGGCCATGTGATTTCAGCAAAAGGAATTACACCTGACCCAGAGAAAATCGAACAATTAAAAAATTACAAACGTCCGACAACAATTGTAGAAACCCAATCATTTTTAGGTCTTGCATCTTATTACAGGCGTTTCATTAAAGGTTTTGTGGATATTGCTCATCCATTAATTGAGCTCACAAAGAAAAAGAAAGATAAACAAAATAAATTAGTTAAGAAAAGGAATAAAGAAGAAGAGGATGGAAACAACGCTTTCGAATGGGGAGAGGCGGAACAGAAAGCTTTTGAAACCCTCCACGAGTGTCTCATTACGCCGCCCATTGTCGCTTTTCCAGACTTCGAAAAAGAGTTTTTTAATTTTTACGGATGCTAGTAATTATGGCATCGGAGCCGTATTGAGCCAGATACCAAACGGAGAAGAAGTCGTTATTGCATACTCAAGTAGACACTTGAATGCAGCAGAAATGAACTATTCCGCTATCGAGCGGGAGGCCCTCGCAATAGTATATGGGATAAAAAGATATCGTCACTACCTACAGGACGAAAAATTTGAAATTATAAGCGACCATCGACCACTACAATGGCTCGAGGCGCACAAAGATGAAAAAAGTAGACTGGGAAGGTGGGCGATCGAGCTTTCTGCAGTCAAGTATAAAGTTCGCTACAAACCGGGAAAGGAACACGCTAACGCCGACTTCCTCTCCCGAATCCGTGTCGTAAGCGCAGAAAAACGAACAGATTTTACTGACAATATTATTGAAGAGCAACGAAAAGATGAAACTTGCTCAAAAATCCGCCGTTATCTTGATGAAGGTGTACTTGCAGAACAGGACGAGTTAGAGAACCCAGACTGGGTGAAAGAAATCGAGCTTTTTCACGTCAAGAAGGGGGTGCTGAGGAGAGATTTCTTACCCCCATCGAAAAAAAGACGTCAGTTCATTCAGGAACAGACGGTCGTCCCCTATTCATTAAGAAAAAATATTATGAAAGAATACCACGCTTCGCTATTAGCAGGACATCTCGCGTTTTTACGTACATTCTTCCGGATACGCGACAAATATTACTGGCCCCGAATGTTGAAAGACATCAAGGAATATTGCAGGTCGCGCGAAACTTGTGCCCTACAAAGGCGAGTAGTGACCAGAGCCTTCCTACACCCCTTAGAAATCGCAACTGCCACATTCGAAGTAATCGGGATGGATTTCTTAGGCCCAATTAAACCCGTATCTACCAACGGAAATAAGTACGTCCTCGTAATGACGGATGCCTTTTCCAAATGGACGGAGGTTGTCGCGTTGCCTAATCAAACGGCAGAAACGACCTGCCGTGCATTGATGGATAAAATTATCCTGTATCATGGACCCGCAAAAATTATTGTCACCGACAGAGGCACTAATTTTACATCTCGTTTATTTAATAATCTATGTAATGAACTCCAGACGAAACACAAAACCACGACAGCGTATCATCCACAGTCGAATGGGATGACCGAACGCTTTAACAAGACAGTAATTGACATGGTTCGTAAATATGTTGATGACGAGTTGGAGAATTGGGAAGAAGTCCTCGGTCCGATGGCCGCAGCGTATAGGAATTCAGTGCATGCGTCTACGATGGAGAGTCCCTATTTTCTGATAACAGCTCGAGATCCGAACATGGTAGTCGACAGGTTTTTGATACCTGAGTCGGAGTCGATCACACCTCGTGACTACAAAAGCCAGACGATGCGACGTTTACGTGAAGGGTTCCAACTCGCCAAGGAAAATCTTTTGGAAGCTAGACGGCAGCAGAAAGCACAGTACGACAAGCGGGCCAAGAAAGAAAAATTTGAAGTAGGGGACCGCGTTTTACTGGACGTCAGAGTGACTAAACTAGGAACAAGTAAGAAATTAAATCCTAGGTATCAAGGACCTTTTCGCGTCTCAAAAGTTTTCCCTAACCACACAGTAGAAATCCGCGCGTATAATGGGAATGGTACTCAGCTTACCCATGTCAACCGCTTGAAAGCACTAACCGAGTGCATGATTTGGAGGGATGAAGAATGCGTCGATTTCGATGACTTAAGAAAGTCTAAACTAACAAACGCTAGGCAAAGAGACGGTGACTCTGACGACGAAGAAAGTTCTGACCAGGAAGACGAGGAAGATGAATTTAATGATTCGGACTCAGAGGAGGACGATATTTCACCCAATTTAGACGCCGTCATGAATGACGATCAAGACGCTGATTTGATTAATTTTGACGCCAGTATTACCTTGAATCCGGCAATGCCTACTCATGGCGAGCCGCTATATGACGTGAACGTCCCAGAACAAACGACGCTACCCCCTCCGTTAACCCCCCAGCGGGTTGCGCCAGCCCTGGCGGAACAAACCATAACCAACGAGTCTCCCAAATAGATTTCGGGACTTCTTACTAGATTAAGGGCAAATGCCTTAATTCTCACAGAGAATTGAGTAGGTCCCACGTCGACCGGACGCCGATCAGGCACCAGCGGCGCGTGGCCCCTTTTTCCTTTCACGCCAATGTTCAAACTGACTCATTTTTTTATTTTTTGTCTTAATTTTAGTTTCATTATGTACCAAGTAAACTCAATTCGTGTTTTTTTTTTATATATGTAGCTATCTCTTAATAGTTCTGCTAGCCAGCCTGCACACCACAGCAGCCATCATGGCCACTGTATGTGACTGTAGTAGTGAACGAAAAGACGGCTTCATCGCTTTCGACGATGAAGACTGCCTTCTCGGATCGGAAGATCCTGCCCCCCCAATTAATGTTACGTATACTCTATACTCCCATTTACCCGAAGTTAAACGATTTCCTGGGCATGTGTGTCGTATGTGGGCAGTTACTCGATGCATCTTTACGGATTTCCTGGGTTGGCATTACCCTACCGAAAGTAAGTGGGCTGTTCCAGTCTCTACTGCCGAGTGCGAAGAGATGAGAGACTTGCGAAAGTGTAAGAACGAAACCATGTACGCGAAAGGTGCCCACAAATATGCTTACGATGTGATGCCCCCGTTACAACCAGTCTGGATGGTAAATCGTAAAGCATCCTCGTTCCATTGTAAACTCGCAGAGGTCGCGCTAGAGAATGAGTGTGATAATTGTACTATCAACTCTCCCGTAGGATCCATTGAGTACCCTTATAACGGTTCCGTGACGAGGAATCTTCAAACACTCGTTTGGGAGGACGCATACAAGGAACAAAAGCCATGTTATCTCAAAATCGTAGGTGAATCAGTGTACGATGGTTTACTTTATAAGACGCGCGACCCGACGGTCCAACGCATACAGGATCGGTTGAGTCAGACGGATTATCTCGTTAACGTGACAGCCGAGTTGGAGCTGTGCGGAAAAGCCGCCTTATTCCGCATAAATGGGACGGACAAAGTCCTGATCTCCATTAATATTCCCACTCCGAAGCTCTACACGTCCTATTCTTCCAGTTCTCCCAATGCAACAGGACCTACAGCCCAGTCTCTAACCGTAGACATTCACAGCAACGGCTCTTATGACGGTGTGGACGCAAAAAACGTCACGGATAGTAAAGTGCCTTCGTTTCTGGCTGCGGAAATTCAGCAAGCAGCTCACCATCAATTTACGAGAGATGAGGCGATGGATCAGATCAATCGGTTAGCAGGTGAAATTAGACGTCTTCAATGTGAAAATCGTAAATCGACACGCAATAGTATACTCCTGGGGGCAAAAAGTAATGGTTGGTATGCCGCCACGCAACTGCATCTACCAGTCTGTGCACGCTTGAAGGTATATGGCACCCAAGTGGAAGTGTCCCGATGCGTGCCCTTTAATGTGACATTCGGAGCAGAAAGAACTAAGTGTGGTTATCAACCTCGTTTCATGAACTATACTTTAGCCCACAACGGCTGGCAACTCGTACCGTACAACCCGTGCTATTGGCCTGACGGTAACTACATCAACTTCAACGGGAAAACACACATTCACGCCGATGGTGCCTGGGTACCAGTTGTCACATCAGTTCCAATAAACAACAGACAACTAGTTGAGTTTGCCACGTATCAAGCGGACAACTCTCTTCAAAATTTCTTGCAAATGACCCCAGCGATGCAGAATGGTCCGCTGAGTCACGAGTCGGTGATGGCCGACATCCTAGCCACGATCCATGAACATTATGCTGAGGATAATTCTCGACAATTGTTGACTTCAAATGTGCTTATTCAACACAGTGCTGCACCAAACATTGACTTCGTCACGAAAATGGGTGGGTGGGTAAAGAATTTCGGAGCAGTCTCAGGGCTGGGTGCCCTGTCGGTATTGGCCGTAAGGTTTTGTGGAATCGGTTCTCTCCTTCTTAAAGCTTTTCCCCTCATTGCCAAACTCCTCCAATTTACCTGTTCCAAAAAATCCCAAAAATCCATCACCGCTCTTCCGCTACCGATCATCATGCCGCCGACTACAGTGACGCCATCGCTTCAGCCCACTACCGCCCCAGTGACAGCAGCCCCGCCGCGTCGTACACGGCCACGTCAACCACGACCCCCACACACGACGCAGGAAGGCGAAGTGTTCCTGCCTCGGAGACCGCGCTCGCAGCCACGAACTAAACTATAATTTTGCCACAGTGTCATGTCTTCCAATTTGCTTTTTTCGTATACTACGGTTCCTTGTTCTATCTTAATGGTCATGATCGATTACGTTCAGTTGTTCGTGTCGTTCATGGCGCACGTCGGTCCCTTCTCATAAGTTTGCCGCAGTGTCACTCCTTAGTTCTTGATAATCTCGCGCCTTCGAATCGTACACGATTCCAATCACCGTTTCCCCTCATGATGCTCGGTTTTAGAATGGACCACCGAGCAACGATCGCACTGCCTCGGCTCTGGCCCAGACACGCTCAATTGAATTTCGTGTATCCTTTTTCCACCCTACAATTCACAATATTGTTTTCATTCATTTCTTCTTTTCGTTTCATTTTATTTTCCTTTCCATCGCTTCAATCCATTTAATATCCGCCGTTTGATTATCTCGTGTCCCCATCCCAATTTCCCGATATTATTTTCATTCATCTCTTCTTTTAGGTTCATTGATCTTTCTTTCAAGCGCTTACATTCATTTAATATCCGTCGTTCGTTTCTCTCGGTTCCCCCCGACGGTTCTCCAATATTGTTTTCATTCATTCTTCTTTTAGTTTCATTTCATTCCTATCGTTTCGATTCAGAAATGCTCGCGTCTGATTTGATCTTGATCACCTTAAATTCTTACAAAAAGATTCCATGCAGTTCGTATTATAAGAGTCACAGTACTCCTTTATACCTCTTAAGTTCATTAACATTGATAGTTGCTTTCACTTTGCCTCTCTATAATTTTGCAATGGTGTGTTCTTCAGCTCTCTTTTCAGTTTCATTTATTTTCCTTATGTCTTTTCAGTTCGCTATTAGTTAATATTAGTTTACGTACCCTCTTCTGCTAGGGTTTCCATCGTTTTATTTTTACTAGTTGAGTATGACGTCCTTGTTCCGGACTCTTTCTCGTGTCTTTTCTTACTTAGGGTATGGTCGGTATCCATGATTACCAATAGCAACTTCCCCAGCTTGCTCGTACACAGCTTTCCGGAATGCCCGCGATCGAATCAACTAGGGTACATCACCTGACGAAGTCAGCGGTGGGCTATTACAGCTGACCTATGTTCCTAGTCGTGAGCGTGGATTCACATTCCAGAGGTCTCCCTGTGCGGATGCTGTGAGCGATTGTTGCGGGACGCAACAAATATGGAGGGGGAGTGATGTAAGAGTTGGCCTATGATGTTACATAGCTCAGAGAGAACATTGACTTGCGAAGGTCACCTCTGCTACTAAGGCCACAGATGCTATCGCACAGCATCTTGAATAACAGAAAGTCACCCCCCCCCCATAGTTGACAAACCCCCCACGACCGACTCCCTATGTTAACTCTAACTACGGCCTTTATTTAGACTAAATATAAGAGAAAACTAGCTAGTAGAAAAGCCCCCCCTGTTCTGCTGAAAAGATACACCAGGAAGTCCAATGACCCGTAGTGAACCCACAGAGACGCTTGGGAAAAATCACCCCCGCGTCAGCTTCTTTTCCGCGCGCAACATTGTTTAGCAAACATAATAAATAGAACCCGCAGTTTTAACTAGAGTTAGTCTTTTTTAGTAGTTGAAGGAAGAACAGTCGTCTCTCTCCCTCTCTCTCTCTGTGTGTTCCAAGTATCCACCTTCTTCAATACGTTTCGCCTTCCAGTTCCAATCTGCTGTCTACAAAATGCGGTAATACAATTCTTTCACATTCATCATTAGTTCTTCTTTTTATGCGCAGAGTTTTCCTCTTATGGGAGAACTCTGACACTGGCGAGTCTGAGTCCGTTTCCGGCGATCCCGAGACCTCATCTGAAAACGATCCCTCTGATGGTGAGGAAATTTTCTATTCTGTTATCGATTTCTTAAAACCAAAATTATATTTTTAATTTTTAACACGACTCATTTTCAGTGCCGAGCTCTACTACATTCAACTTTGATAGATTAACACGGCTTGTTAAGCTTCCTACCAACTGGCGTAGGGATGATTCAAACAACAGTTGCTACAGCGCGATAAAAGCAGGAAAGGAGTTTGTGCACAAGATTGTTTTTATAACAAGCGTGCTGCTAACATTTTTCGTTAACGGAAGAGAAGTCATCTTTCCGTTTGTAAAAAACTGTAGTATATGGAAACCTGTTGATTTACAACGAGCTCTATACGAATTTGACACATTGCAACCTTGTCCCGGTATGCTGGATTCCTCCTTGTACACAAATTCAAACTTGAAGAGTCCCCACCAAACTGAATTGCGCTCGTTTAAGTGTAAAAAAGTGTGCGACAAAAACGAAAGACACTGCAGCAATTTTCAAATCGATGAAAAGAAGTTAAAGTATCTAAAGGTCGTTCAATCTCGAACAGTTGCCTCGCTTAAAAAGCGATTAAAATCAAATCAGAAAAGAGTCCAACGTTTCATCATCTATGGAAAGGTACAATTAGTCATTTAAATTGTTAAAAGTTAAGTTTAAAATAACATTTTTATCAATAGAATGCTGGCTTAACAGTGAATTACCTTCGGCGCAGCATCCACGCCTTGACCGAAAATCAGATGTCCGAAAAAATAAAATGTCTGCCTCAGCAGGTGGCCAATGAAATCATGTCCTGAATTATCCGAATGAAGACTGTTTGACAATTTCCCCTTTTTAACCTATTGTGACTATCATATCCCATTTTATCCAAATGAATAAGACTTGATGAGACGATTTTATAAAATAAAAAGATTGGGCAATGACGACGAGAAATTATATGAATAAAAAATTTGTTACAAGAAGAAGAATAAAACGAACGAACGAATTTAACGAAAAGGGAACCCCAAAGTAGTTTTTCTAATATCATACCCTTTTTTCTTTCTTTTTTTTTCTATCATTAGCAACAATCAGTTATACGGACGTTCTTCGCGCAAGCTAAAGCTCTACAGAAGGATAAACATGGAAAAGGTATGCGTTACGAGGCTGTTTTTTTGCTGGAAGCTCTGATGCTGAAGATGAAAAGCAATGCCGCCTTCAAGCATCTCAGGAACAATAAGATCCTTCCACTACCTTCAGCTTCTACGATAAGAAAGCTCATCAGTTCATCAAACTGTCATTTCGGATTCAACGAGTTGGCACTTGAAAACATCGAGATCGCTCTAAAAGAGTTTGGAAAAGATGATCCAGCAAGATATGGATGCCTAATGTGGTACATTTAGTGAAAAGCGTTAAATTCAACGCCCGTCAACGCGTTTGGGACGGTATCGTGAACTATGGTTCAGATTTTCCGGATTTGGAAGCCAATTCCCTCGCAGATCACGCACTCGTCCTAGTTTTCCGCCCCTATAACCAGTCCTGGATTCAGCCGATAGCATCTTTCGCTACTAACGGAGCTGCACCTGCTTCTGTGATTCATCGAATTGTGTTGAAAGCAATAACATCCTTGTACACAAGAGGTGCAATTGTGAAGAATGTAGTATGTGATGGACATCAGCCCAAGTAGAACAAGATATCTTGCGGATATCTTCTAGATATATTTACATCTACTGTTATCTTTGTACAAGCCATACAGTAGCCAAATGTCATCTCTCCAAGATATCTTGCCCAAGACATCTCAGTTTCTCAGTTTAATGAATTAATAATGTATTTTCCGCTTCTTACACCTTCCTAATACTTTACATTCACTTTTTACTTTATTTTTCTTTCATAGTAACCGATATTGCTCACATTAGAAGTGATTCATCATATATAGAAGCTTTCAATTTCTCGGGAATTGAACCCGGATCGTCTGAGTGGCAATCAAGTGCGCTACCAGCACGCCACTACATTTATATATACCATTGTTCAGTTTTACTAGAGCAGTTTGTCACCTTGTTGATTGATTAGAAAGCGCGTATACCATATCACAATCGGTAAAAAGCCCGGAATTCTTTAAAGATTATTAATTTAGGATTATCCGTCTTTAATAATATTGGTTTGATATAAGAGAATAAGTTAGAAGAATTTAAAAATAAGATTGCCGTCATCATCATCGGAAAAGCTTTGGTATAAACACTATAATGAATTTTGTAAGGGAAGCGATCTAAGTAGAGAGCTAAATATATTACTAACGCCTAAAAATCATCTCAGCAAGTGACTTACTAATTCCATTTACTTTAAAAAAATAATTATAAAAGCCAATTGCTTGTCATATTTTGATAGAAAAGTTGCTTTTTTGAAATACTATAGTTTCAGGTGAATTTTTAAGGTTAACGTGCACCTACAAATTTTTCGAGTTTTATTTCATATATAGATAATAGATTAACTTGAGTAAATATGTTAGAATAAAATATGCCGGTTAAACGTAAAGCACACTTACGTAACACATTAATAGCATTTTCGCTCGTGGATTTTTCAATACCTACGTACATATAAAAATAACCTAACCTGATATTTTTGTTTTATTTAATTACAGTATCGTGTGAAATGAAAATGAAAGAAAAAGAGGCGCTTCTTTTTTACGGAAAGAGTCTTCCCTAGTAGAAAAAGATATCTCTAAAAAGATGTAAATCCAAGTTATCTACAAAATATCTCTAAGATAGAATCGCATGTATCTCTTAGATACAGTGGGTACCGAAAGTATCCGTACGGCTGAGAGGATCAGTAGGGAAAACGCGTTTTTCAAAACGCTCCCAAAAATAGAATTCTCGGTGGAATTCAATAAAATTTTTTTCAAAGGTTAATATTAAGGCGGGGTATCATGTGATTTTTTTGGGGAATTTTTCAACAACGCGATAGGTGGTTTTTATCGCGTTGCGTAAGTATCCGTACGGCCGAGAGGCCCAGTAGGGAATGGGCTTACTTTGGAGGCCTGTTATTCAGTAACTACGTAATATTATAGGGTGGGAAATTTCTTAAAAAAAAGAGCTGCATTAGCTCTATCTGTGGTCATAAGATCACATTTTTTAAGTTTCATTTATAGTAATGAAATCAAAAATGAAAACACGAATTATAAGTTTTCCGTTTTCTTCCCCTCGATTCCCCATCACCAGTGTTGCCATATCAAAAAATATTTACCCTTTCTCTTTCTCCCTCTTCCGTCCAAGGGAAGAAAGAGATTTTGGGATATGGCGACGTTCCACACTTGTTAAAGTGCGTTCGAAATCACCTATTGACCCACAAGCGTTGTCAGGTATTACACAAGTAATTGAACTTTTTAGAGCATATAATAATTTATTCTTTGCTTAGTATGCGTCCGAAGTAGTAGACTATAAGCACTACGAAAAACTATACGAAACGGAGAAGAACAACGGACTGAGGAGGTGTTTCCGACTTACAGAGGGACATCTTAAACCTAACAACTGGCAAAAGATGACTGTCAGTAAAGCTACACAGTTGTTTTCCAGACACGTCGCCATGGCATTACAACACTATCGAGAAAAAAAGGAAACGGCAACGGATTTCAAATGTAACCCGCCTTATTTAAATTTTAATTAGTACACTTCTATAAATGAAATTTCTTCTTAGATACCAAGCCTACTGAACGCATGACGCTCCTCTTTAACAACTGTTTCGACATTCTCAATGGTCGATTCCCAGCAGAAGGAATTAGCAGGTCTTCTTGGGAAAAAAAAGAAACTCATGTTACAAAAATTGTTGCACGTACTTGACGTAACTGAACAAATTGCCAATGATCCCAAACGTGACAAAACAAAACTGCCAGATAACATGTTCATGTCCGACACTACTTTGGTTGCCTGGAGGCTTGTTATCTACAGTTCAATCGGTTTGGTTGAAGAATTGTTCGAAAAAGGATTCAACGTGGTATTAACTGGCCGGTTCAACCAAGATCCAATTGAGGTATCCTAAAGTCTTCTTTGAACTAAAATTTTAAACTAAAACAAATCTTCTACTCAGAATTTCTTCGGAATTGTGCGATCAATCGATGACCATCCTACCGCGCACTCTTGGCTCCACATATTTCGCATTCTTTCTCTCTACAACCCGACAAAGGTTGCCATCCGGAATGCCAACGTCGACGGAAAAGACGCTGGTGAAATTTTGGTTGCGTACAAACAGTGCCTTGTCTACAAATTTCGCGAATGCGAGAAAGAGGCGAAAGAAATCAAGAAGAATCTAAAAGACAGCCTCCAAAAGGAATTACTGGCCCGATACACTAACGACATTCCTGACGGAAAATCAGACATAACTCGAGACGAGTTAGTATACGACTTGTGCGGGTATCTTATTCACACCCGCCATGAAGTATGTGGTACCTGCAAAGACCGCAACAATTTGATGGAAACCGAAGAAACGCTAATGGAAGACTTCTTGCCAGCTCAGTACACATACCAAAGAAATTATGGTTCTTTGAAGTATGCAACTGCCGCGATGTTCAGAACGTTTCGCGAGGTAGAGAACGTTATCGACTCCCATTTCTCATCTCCTAACCATATCTTTGTTCGAGACAGCTACAAAGAAGTTCTGTCAAAGATTAGGGAGCTAAGTCTAATCCCTATTTCTTGTTCACAACATCCTGGAACACTTTCCTATCTAATAATTGTTGTGTCTGCGTTAAGATCTTTATTAAGACAGCACAACTAAATTAGACAACGAAGATTACACACAAGGGTAAGATGCGGACACGAAGGGAGAACCTTAACGCGAGGAGTCGCGAGCCCGAATGTCCACCTCTCATCTCTCTCTCTAGCCCGTCGCTGCCACGACCGTCACGACATCTCCCGTACACGGAGAATGTCATCGATACACAACAACTCCTCCCGAGCCGACGTACGCTGTCGACGGCTGTCTACGTACGGGCGGCGGCTTCAATATCTAGATAATGAGGGTGTGGTATGCGCGTACACAAATAAGGAACTGATTTGGGCACATGAGACACATCATAATCCACGACGGTTGGCGCGTTGAACATGAGGGACATGGAGGACATTGAATGAAACAAATCGATGATTAAACATGAATTGACACCGACATGGATGGCATTAGACATGAAAGACATGGAATGACACAAATCGATGATTAAACATGAATTGACATTAACATGGATTGCTGTAGACATTAAGGACATGGAATGAAACATCTCAATGATTAAACATGGGACGTTAGACTGAAAACATAACCCGGGGCTTGCGTTGACGGGCGCTTCTGCGGGGAGCTGGTGGGATGGTTGCTGCCGGCTGCCGCCCGTCTTCCGGGCGGTCCATGGTCGCCGCTGCGTGTTGGTCGCTCGTCTCCGTTGACTCCGGTTCTGCGCCGCCCTCTTCCTCGGCCGTTGAAGGTACCATGAGACGGATGAATCGCCTGTTGCGCCAAAGCACGCTGCCGCTAGCGAATTTGACACGATATGACCGGTATCGGCCAACCGCGACGATCACCCCAATGTGGCTCCATAATTTTGTCTTGTTACCCTGAACACGTACCGGCGCCCCGACGGGGAGGGGGCAGAGTGGACGGGTTCGGGAGTCAAAGCGGAATTTCGTGGCCACGTTCGCTTCAGCCTGTCGTTCTCGCGCCGCCATAACCTCTTTCCATTGGCTGGCGTAGGATGAGCGGTGAGCTGAAACGATAGAGCGGAGCTGATGGCCAAGGACGATTTGAGCCGGCGACAGTCCCGTCTCGTGCGGATTATTCCGGAATTCCAGCAATCCGGCGAGGAACTCCTCCGATGATAAATCTCCGGATGGGGCCAGCTTCAGCACCAACTCCTTCACCGCTTTTACCGCCGCCTCTGCATGCCCGTTACTTTGGGGATAGTGCGGGGTGGAATTGCCCCACCCTACTCCCCAGCGTTGAAGAGCCGCCTGAAAAATTCCGGCATCAAATTGCGGGCCGTTATCCGAACGAAGGCGCATCGGAACACCCAATTCCACGAAGTTGCTGATGACGGCCTGCATCACCTCCCGGGCCGTCGGGTCATGCTTCCACTGATGCACTACCGGCCACCCTGACAGACGGTCGGCATAAACGAAGACATGTAGAGACCCATGTTGGAACAAGTCCACGGAGACGTCTTCAAAAACATACGTTGGCATAGGATCGGCCAACAGCGGTTCCTGGCCTTGGCTCGCCAAGCGTTCCTGGCAGGTGGCGCAGCGCTCCACCAACATCGTGACGTCATTGGTGATTCCCGGCCAATTAACGGTCTGTTGTGCGCGCCGTTTTGTCCTCACGATCCCTTGATGAGCCGCGTGCAATTTCGTGAGGATTTTACGGCGTGATGCGAGAGGGATAACGATGCGCGAGCCGTACAGAACGAGGCCGCCATCTGTGGACAGCTGATCGCGAATTGACCAGAATTGACGGATGTGGGTCGGAATGAGCGCACGATTCGTAGGAAATCCGGATTCAACTGCAGCGATGAGGTCAAGGTAATGAGGATCGGCTGCTGCTCCCGTGCGTAAATCGTCGAGAAGGTGATCCGGCAGATGACTCGGTGAAACTGCTTCGTCTTCCGGTTCGATAATTGCGTTGACGCTCTGAATAACTACATGACGCACGGAGAATGCTAGTTCCGTCCCAACGCATTCATCGTCCACTGCCGGGTCGTTCACGGGTGCTCGTGAAAGTGCGTCCGGTATTGCATGGTCTTTTCCCCTGCGCCACACGGTGGTAAAAGAATATGGGGACAAGCGCTCCTTAAGTCGCTGGATTTTTGGATTGTCGATTGCGTCGAGGGTATATTTGTCAAGGATCGCCACCAGCGCTTGATGGTCGACCATCAACGTGAAATTAGGTAGGCCCGACAGGTACAGGCGGCACTTCCGGATAGCCCATTCTACGGCGGTCAACTCCAGTTCCACGATGGCATATCGGGATTCGGTGTCCGTACACCAGCGTGAGTTGGCGTCCACCAACCGCCATGAATCGCCGTGGCGCTGTAGTAGGGCGTATCCCATGCCATTTTTCCGCGACGCGTCGACCTGAATTGTAGTTTCTCGTCCCGGGTCGAAATGAACGAGCACTGGAGGAGAAACGAGGGCTAGCTTCACTGCTTCGAAGGCCTGGTCGTGGTCTGCCGTCCAGACATATGGGTTGCGAGTGCTGAGCAGAGGGCGTAGAGGGGCTTTTGCGGCAGCTACTTCTGTTGAGAATCCCGCCAACTGTTCTACCAAGCCCATAAATGATCGGAGCTCCGAGATATTGGTTGGGCGGGGGAACTGTGATAATGCCTTCAATTTACCTTCCTCGATTGTGATGCCGCCGTGTTGAATGTCATAGCCGACCCAAGAAATTCGGGGTTGGGCGAAGCGAAACTTTTCCTTACTAAACGTAATCCCAGCTACACGGGCGGCTTGCAAGATCGCGCAGACGCCGGCGACATGTGATGGAAACGAGCGATCAAAGCGCAGCAAATCGTCCACCACTCTTATGGTGTTGGTCATGGCTGCAAATGCCGCGTCCGCCCGCCGGTTGTACTCATCGCCGGAGCTGCATAGGCCCATGGATGCGCGTAAGAATTTATACCGTCCCCATGGAGTCATGAACGTTGTGAGGTGCTGGCTGGATGGATGAAGGGGGATTTGGTAGTAACCGTTCACAGCGTCGAAACTAGTGAAGAAGCGACATTCGCTGTCGATTTCGGCCACTGCGTCCCGTGGCGTGCGAGTCGGGTGTGTAGGCCGTTTGACGAATTTATTTAAGCGCGTGTGGTCGACACAAATCCGAAGCTTACCGCCTGGACCGCGGATCACTACCAACGGTGCGGCCCACTCCGACGGCTCACTGACAGGCACAATCACTTTCTTCTTGACCAGTTCGTCCAACTTATTCTTGACTTCGACGCGGTCGCCGAACGCAATCGGGCGCGCGCCATTGACGTAGAAGGGGACAGCATCATCGCGTATTTGTATCTCCATGTCTGGGCCAACCATCTGACGTAACTCGTCGTCTTGGTCGAACACTACATCAAATTCTGCCATGATGGCCGATTCGACGACAGAAATCTGTTCCGCACTAGGCTCCACCGGAATGTAAACGCCGCGGAGAAAGGGACCGCTAGAAGGGGCTACCGTGTCGCCCGGATGTAATGGAGCGTCCGTCGCCCTTAAAGAATTTATCGGCACCAACGGTTTAGGATAATCCTGATGTAGAATGTTCAGACTGATACAGTCTACTCGGCATAGCAGCATTCCACTAATCTCAGGGCAAAACACGACCGTGATGCGGGCACTTTGATCACTGTACCGCACTGTCAGATCCCGTTGCCCAATAGACAACAGTGGCGACGAGCGGTCTGCCATAACCAAGTCGAACGATGAAGCTGCCAACTGACTTTCAGATATTCCGATGGCCTCCATGACGTCCTTTCCGCACACACTAACTTCAGCGCCAGGATCCGGAATTGCATTAGTAAGCAGTGCTGCTACTGCGCCGTCTTCTTCCAATATTTCCAGGGATATAGTAGGGGACCCCCGGCGATTTTGGTTGGCCTGGATGTTTCCAATGATGATATGCGCCATCTTGGATTTGGCGCCACCACTAGCGCCACCGCTCGTGCCGGTTTTTTCCTTATTCCGGTTGGGACATTTCGGGGAGAAGTGGTTCGGTTTTCCACATAGATGGCACGACTTTCCAACCGGCGGACAGCTTTCTTCTGGAGCATGAGATGCCCGGCCGCATGATCCGCACTCATTTTTGTATGGGCGACGGTCTGATTGACCTTGTTTCGTCAAAATTGCTGCCACTCCGGATTGCCCACTGAGAATGCGCTCATTTGCCCGAGCTGATTCTTCGCTCCGACAAATGTTGACCGTGGCTTGTAATGTTGGGAACGGACTAAGAGCCAGCAGTTTCTTTTCCGTTTCCGTGTCCCGAGTTCCTGCAATGATGCGCGTTACCAATCTCGTTTCTGTGCATGTTCCGCACAAGTCTGCCGCGTCCGCCAGCCGACGCAACCCGATATAGAAGTAGTCGAATGATTCTGACGGTCCCTGCTTCCGCTCTTCGAACGCCACGCGGTCCAGTGCAACATTCCGCTTAGCACGAATATAATCCGCGATGCGGTCGAGCACTTGGTCGGGAGTGGTTATAGTCGCCGGAGTGATGTTTAGTCCAACCTCCACCACTTGTTGCATTGTGGGATCCAGTGACATTCGGAATGCTGCCATCTGTTCCGTGATAGGGTAACTAGCCAGCTGACTTAGTTCCATAAAATCATTCCACCGATTCCTCCATGATTTCAAAAGCGGAATAGATATATCGCTGTGAAGTTTGTCAACTCCGGATGGATCCAGTCGCCGTCTTTGGGGGGGTAATGGAGGCAACAAAGGTCCACCGCCACCAGCGCCACCGCCTCCACCAGCACCGCCACCTCCACCAGCGCCACCGCCTCCACCAGCACCTGCACCTCCGCCAGCGCCACCGCCACCGCCTCCGCCAGCACCACCACCTCCAGCACCGCCGCCGGCGCCGCCAGCTTGAACGATGGCCAAAAGTGGTGCCAATTGGGTAGCAATGGCCGTCTGACCGACTTCAATGGCGTCGATCCGTGCGTCGTTAGCCGCGATAGCTGCTGTTGCTGCGTTGGCTGCTGCCAACGCATCCGCTGCCGACGTCATGTTGTTGCGGGATAAACTGGGTGAACGTGGACGACGAGGGCGTCTGAAAAAATAGGGATCGTTCATGTACACCGCCCCACGATGTGGTTCAAATACGTTGGCCGATCACGCCACTAGTAAAGAAGGAGAGCGGCTACACTGCAATGTCAGATGTACTAAGGGGGCAGACACGCGCACGAAAATAAATGAAGTAGCGGCACGCCCGATCACACGATTGTAATAGCGTCACTATGTGAACGCACACACCGAAAGAATTACCAATAGGATGGGAGAATCTCCACACAGATGCACGGCGATAAAAGCGAGGCAGAAATGGCTACGCTACGACGTCAGATGCGAAAGGGAGATGGCATCCAAAATGGCGGCGATCACAGACCACGCGACTGCGAGAGACGCACGGTATTAGGAATCGCAGCACTAGTTAGAGGGGAAAAGGTTAAACCAACTGCGCCATGTTGTGTCTGCGTTAAGATCTTTATTAAGACAGCACAACTAAATTAGACAACGAAGATTACACACAAGGGTAAGATGCGGACACGAAGGGAGAACCTTAACGCGAGGAGTCGCGAGCCCGAATGTCCACCTCTCATCTCTCTCTCTAGCCCGTCGCTGCCACGACCGTCGCGACATCTCCCGTACACGGAGAATGTCATCGATACACAACAATAATGGAATATGTTCAAATTAGATTTCATTTTGAGGCAAAACGTTTCCAAAACTTGCACTTGTCGAATCAAAACGCTTCAATTCTCAATCACAAGAAGCTCTCTAAAACTTCGACTTAAACTATTTCTGTGATCAAAGTGATAGGGGCTAATTGAATTCTGAAAGTCAATAACTACAAATATGATCTCTATGTGTTTTAATTGAAAAAAAACAAAGATATCTTATTAATAAAATTCTGGATGACTATGTCGTATCCAGTCCTTTAAAAAAATTATCCTTATCTAATCATTTAAAAAATACACCACCAACACAATGAACTTACAAAAGAGAGAGGAGTATTAACAAAAGTTCATCAATTCAAAGAATAGCAGTGAAGAAGAATTTACCTACTGAAATCTCATGCTAGAAAACGGCTTGGATGCTGGGCAACACCTCCTTAAGCAATGGACAATGGCAACTCGAAAACCTTATTGAGCAATGGTAACTCTAACAATGGTAAGCCGTTGCTTGTTACTTCATCATTTCTGATGGCCAACGGCAAGTGTCTTGGAATGCCCCTATATAACATGAATGGATTTAGAAGGACAATCCGACAAAAAATAGGAATAAGCTGTGTACCTAGTTTTCTTGTTATATTATGCAGCATTTCATTACAACTCCAACCTTCAGCAGCCAGGTAGACAGGGGCATCATCATGATTCATTTAGCTGCAAGTGTCTTGGAATTATCCTAGAAAACATGAATGGATTCAGCAAAGCATTCAGACAAACAAAAGAAATAAAGTATCATACCTAGTTTTTTTGTCATCTCCTGAAGCATTTCATAACAACTTCGAAACACAACAACAATGTAAAATTAAAACTTACAACAGTAAATTTTCAATCACATTCTTACGAAAACAAAGGATGACAATGACTTAAAAACGTCAAGAAAAGAAAAAAAGAAAACAACCTTCCTCTGCAACACTCTTCGTAGCCAGGGTGCAGTACGGCAGTTTATCCGCTAGAGGCACTACAATCGATACGGGAGCTCGGGGTCAGTAGGGATAGGGCTAAAAGGATAGCACAGCATCAACCAGTGGTCTTTGTCTATGGTACAAGCTTTGGTTATTTTACGCTCTGAAACTTTATCTTTAGTCATAACTAATTTACATTTTTTATGATAGAATGGCAAAGCAAAGGTAAATTCCCCAGTCATTCTTATTAAGTGGACTGATGAGAACCTTATCACCACTACGATGTGCAAAGCTTCTTCAAGCCTACATCTAGTCTAGATAACATGGATTTGATCGATTACATCTCTTTGTTAGATTCTTGGATTCATAGTGAAAAGGTCATCGTATTAAGGTAATTCTATAGTTCTTGTTTTGTGTTAAACTTGTATCTGTTTATTCTAACGATAAAATTTTTTACAGATGGACCAGTTAGGATGATAATAAAACCCCTTATCATTTCACCGATTATTTAATTCCAGAAAAATGTGATGGAAAGAAATTGATGATGAAGACTGGCTTCATTCTCTTTCACTGTGGTATTATAAATATATATTTTTACATTTTACCTTGATTTATTCAAAACTTTTTTTTGTTTTTATCCCCTTTTGTGTAGATATTTCCAAAATTGCTTGACGCTTTGTATCAGCCAGAAGAATTGGCCAACATGTCTCTCCCCGGCAATGCCTGCCCGAGTATGCCAGGCTCTAAGTCAAAGCCAGAAATTCCCAAGGAGGCCTTGAATGAAATTATAGGTAAGTTATCGACAAAAACTCCTTTTTTTATGCATCAGATAGTTAACCACTTTCTTCTTATCTTTTAGGCAACATATTGGGATCAAGCATACAAAGGATCTATTCTGACAGAGCAGCAAGTTAAAGAAGCTGTAAGTGCCAAACTCATTGCGGTCCAAACAAGAGAGAAAAAGCAGAAAAACAAGATGCTGGCCAACGAGGCATCGTCACCACTTACTGCAGGAGTTCCTTCGAAAGTCAAAAGTTTGTTATTTGTATTTTTCTGTTGTCTACTCTTAGTTGTGTTGAGTGATGTTTGTGTCTGTTCGTTAGAGTGCGTGATGATACCCAACATCATGTGTCGTGTTTTGAAATACAAAGTCGAATTCAACTCAAAATTTTAACATGTTTAGTTTGTTTTATTTGCCCGACCCTCCGCCTCAAGTTAACTGACAAAAACAAGTTAACTAAAATCGGCTTGTTGAAAGCTAGATTTTATCAGCTAGTTATTGGTTGAATTAACTAAGCTTGAAAAAAGCTCAAATAATTAAGCTTATTTTAAGCTTACCCTAAACAACTAAAAATGAGTTTATAAATGGAAGGATAATATCGTCCATTTTTAGCCTAAACTTTATCAGCTAATTGCAAGCTTGGCGGTCCAAATTGTCATACTAAGACAAGCTGAAAACTAGCTGTTTTTTTCGTAAGGGTCACAGCACTTGAATTTTTTAAAAATTTTCAAGTTATTTGAGTTCTTTTGTCGGGTAGTGGAGTTCTACTGTCAAGCACTTGAGTTCTGCATAGCAGAGCACGCCAATGCATGCCAGAGCACGCCAGTGCACGCTAATGCACGCCAGAGCACGCCAGAGCACGCCAGTGCACGCCAGAGCACGCCAGTGCACGCAAATGCACGACAGAGCACGCCAGTGCACGCCAAAGCACGCCAATGCACGCCAGAGCACGCCAGTGCACGCCAATGCACGCCAGAGCACGCAAGTGCACGCCAGATCACGCCAATGCACGACAGAGCACGCCAGTGCACGCCTGAGCACGCCTGAGCACGCCTGAGCACGCCAGTGCACGCCTGAGCACCCCAATGCACGCCAGTGCACGCCAGTGCACGCCAGAGCACGCTAATGCACGCCATTGCACGCCAGAGCACGCCAGTGCACGCCAACGTATGCCAGAGCACGCCAATGCACGCCAGAGCACGTCAGTGCACGCCAGTGCAAGCCAGTGCACGCCAGTGCATGCCAGTGCACGCCAGAGCATGCCAGAGCACGGTAGAGCACAGCAGAGAACAGCTCAGCACTTGAAGTTGCTATAATATTTATTTCTCTTGTTAAAACCATTTTTTAATTACAGGATGTGTAAAACAATGTCCAATACACCATTTCAAGTCTATTGAATCAATAAATTTATAGAGCAATTCATGAACAAAAAGTTTTAGAAAAACGCACATCACAGCACTGGAATTTTTTAAAATTTTTCAAGTTATTTGAGTTCTTTTGTCGGGAAGTGGAGTTCTATTGTCAAGCACTTGAGATCTGCATAGCAGAGCATGCCAGAGCACGCCAGTGCACACCAGAGCACGACAGAGCACGCCAAAGCACGCCAGTGCACGCCAGAGCACGCCAGTGCACGCCAGTGCATGCCAGTGAACGCCAGAGCACGCCAGTGCATGCCAGTGCAAACCAGAGCACGCAACAGCACGCCAGAGCACGCCAGTGCACGCCAATGCACGCCAGAGCACGCCAATGCACGCCAGTGCACGCCAGAGCACGCCAGAGCACGGTAGAGCACAGCAGAGTACGCCAGTTCACGCCAGTGCACGCCAATGCACGCCAGAGCACGCCAGTGCACGCCAATGCACGCCAGAGCACGCCAATGCACGCCAGTGCACGCAAGAGCACGCCAGAGCACGCCAGTGCACGCCAGAGCACGCCCGTGCACCCCAATGCACGCCAGAGCACGCCAGAGCACGCCAGAGCACGCCAAAGCACGCCAGTGCACGCCAGAGCACGTCAGAGCATTCCAGTGCACGTCAGTGCACGCTAGAGAACGCCAGAGCACGCCAGAGCACGCCAGAGCACGCCAGAGCACGCCAGAGCACGCCAGAGCACGCTAGAGCACGCCAGAGCACGCCAGTGCACGCCAGAGCACGCCAGTGTGCGCCAATACACGCCAATGCACGCCAGAGCACGCCAGTGCACGCCAGTGCACGCCAGTGCACGCCAGTGCACGCCAGTGCACGCCAGAATACGCCAGTGCACGCCAATGCACGCTAAAGCACGTAAATGCACGCCAGTGCACGCAAATGCTCGCCAGTGCACGCCAGAGCACGCCAGTGCACGCCAGTGCACGCCAGAGCACGCCAGAGCACGCCAGAGCACGGTAGAGCACGCCAGAGCACGGTAGAGCACAGCAGAGAACAGCTCAGCACTTGAAGTTGCTAAATTATTTATTTCTCTTGTTAAAACCATTTTTTAATTACAGGATGTGTAAATCAATGTCCAATACACCATTTCAAGTCTATTGAATCAATAAATTTATAGAGCAATTCATGCACAAAAAGTTTTAGAAAAACGCACATCACAGCACTTGAATTTTTTAAAATTTTTCAAGTTTTTTGAGTTCTTTTGTCGGGTAGTGGAGTTCTATTGTCAAGCACTTGAGTTCTGCATAGAAGAGCACACCAGAGCACGCCAGTGCACGCCAGTGCACGCAAGAGCACGCCAGAGCACGCCAGAGCACGTTACAGCACGCCAGAGAACGCAAGTGCACGCCAATGCACACCAGAGCACGCCAATGCACGCCAGTGCACGCCAGAGCATGCCAGAGCACGCAGTTGCACGTCAGTGCACGCCAGAGCACGCCAGAGCACGTTAGAGCACGCTAGAGCACGCCAGAGCACGCCAGTGCACGCCAATGCCCGCCAGAGCACACCAATGCACGCCAGTGCACGCCAGAGCATGCCAATGCACGCCAGAGCACGCCAATGCACGCCAGAGCACGCCAGTGCACGCCAATGCACGCCAATGCACGCCAATGCACGCCAGAGCACGCCAGAGCACGCCAATGCACGCCAGGGCACGCCAATGCACGCCAGTGCACGCCAGAGCACGCCAGTGCACGCCAGAGCACGCCAATGCACGCCAGTGCACGCCAGAGCACGCTAGAGCATGCCAGTTTATGCCAGTGCACACCAATGCCCGCCAGAGCACGCCAATGCACGTCAGTGGACGCCACAGCATGCCAGAGCACGCCAGTGCACGTCAGTGCACGCCAGAGCACGCCAGAGCAAGCCAGAGCACGCTAGAGCACGCCAGAGCACGCAAATGCACGCCAATGCACGCCAGAGCACGCCAATGCACGCCAGAGCACGCCAATGCACGCCAGTGCACGTCAGAGCACGCCAGAGCACGCCAGTGCACGTCAGTGTACGCCAGAGCATTCCAGAGCACGCCAGAGAACGCCAGTGCACGCTAGTGCACGCCAGAGCAAGCCAGAGCACGCCAGAGCACGCTAGAGCACGCCAGAGCACACCAGTGCACGCAAGATCACGCCAGTGCACGCCAATGCACGCCAGAGCACGCCAGTGCAGGCCAGAGGACGCCAGTGCACGCCAATGAACGCCAGAGAACGCCAGAGGACGCCAGTGCATGCAAGAGCACGCCAGTACACGTCAGTGCACGCCAGAGCACGCCAGAGCACGCAAGTGCACGCCAATGCACGCCAGAGCACGCTAATGCACGCCAGTGCACGCCAGAGCACGCTAATGCACGCCAGTGCACGCCAGAGCACGCCAGTGCACGCCAATGCACGCCAGAGCACGCCAATGCACGCCAGTGCACGCCAGATTACGACAATGTACGCCAATGCACGCCTGAGCACCCCAATGCACGCCAGTGCACGCCACTTCACGCCAGTGCACGCCAGTGCACGCTAATGCACGCCAGTGCACACCAGAGCACGCCAGTGCACGCCAATGTATGCCAGAGCACGCCAATGCACGCCAGAGCACGCCAGTGCACACCAGTGCACGCCAGTGCACGCCAGTGCATGCCAGTGCACGCCAGTGCACACCAGAGCACGACAGAGCACGCCAAAGCACGCCAGTGCACGCCAGTGCACGCCAGTGCACGCCAGAGCACGCTAATGCACGCCAGTGCACGCCAGAGCACGCCAGTGCACGCCAATGTATGCCAGAGCACGCCAGTGCACGCCAGTGCACGCCAGAGCACGCCAATGCACGCAAGTGCACGCCAATGAACGCCAGAGTACGCCAGTTCACGCCAGTGCACGCCAATGCACGCCAGAGCACGCCAGTGCACGCCAATGCACGCAAGAGAACGCCAATGCACGCCAGTGCACGCCAGAGCACGCCAGAGCACGCAAGTGCACGCCAGAGCACGCCAATGCACGACAGAGCACGCCAGTGCACGCCTGAGCACGCCTGAGCACGCCAGTGCACGCCTGAGCACCCCAATGGACGCCAGTGCACGCCAGTGCACGCAAGAGCACGCTAATGCACGCCATTGCACGCCAGAGCACGCCAGTGCACGCCAATGTATGCCAGAGCACGCCAATGCACGCCAGTGCACGCAAGAGCACGCCAGAGCACGCCAGAGCACGTTACAGCACGCCAGAGAACGCAAGTGCACGCCAATGCACACCAGAGCACGCCAATGCACGCCAGTGCACGCCAGAGCATGCCAGAGCACGCAGTTGCACGTCAGTGCACGCCAGAGCACGCCAGAGCACGTTAGAGCACGCTAGAGCACGCCAGAGCACGCCAGTGCACGCCAATGCCCGCCAGAGCACACCAATGCACGCCAGTGCACGCCAGAGCATGCCAATGCACGCCAGAGCTCGCCAATGCACGCCAGAGCACGCCAGTGCACGCCAATGCACGCCAATGCACGCCAATGCACGCCAGAGCACGCCAATGCACGCCAGTACACGCCAGAGCACGCCAGAGCACGCCAGTGCACGCCAATGCACGCCAGTGCACGCCAGAGCACGCCAGAGCACGCCAGAGCACGCCTATGCACGCCAGAGCACGCCAATGCACGCCAGTGCACGCCAGTGCACGCCAGAGCACGCCAGTGCACGTCAGTGCACGCAAGAGAACGCCAGAGCACGCCAGAGCACGCCAGAGCACGCCAGTGCACGCCAGAGCACGCCAGAGCACGCCAGAGCACGCTAGAGCACGCTAGAGCCCGCTAGAGCACGCCAGAGCACGCCAGTGCACGCCAATGCACGCCAGTGCACGCTAGAGAACGCCAGAGCACGCCAGAGCACGCCAGAGCACGCCAGAGCACGCCAATGCACGCCAGTCAATGCCAGTGCACGCCAGAGTACGCCAGTGCATGCCAGTGCACGCCAGTGCACGCCAGAGCACGGTAGAGCACAGCAGAGAACAGCTCAGCACTTGAAGTTGCTATAATATTTATTTCTCTTGTTAAAACCATTTTTGAATTACAGGATGTGTAAATCAATGTCCAATACACCATTTCAAGTCTATTGAATCAATAAATTTATAGAGCAATTCATGAACAAAAAGTATTAGAAAAACGCACATCACAGCACTTGAATTTTTTAAAATTTGTCAAGTTATTTGAGTTCTTTTGTCGGGTAGTGGAGTTCTATTGTCAAGCACTTGAGTTCTATATAGCAGAGCACGCCAGAGCACGCCAGTGCACGCCAGAGCACGCCAGAGCACGCCAGTGCACGCCAGTGCACGCCAGAGCACGCTCGTGCACGCCAATGCACGCCAGAACACGCCAATGCACGCCAAAGCACGCCAGAGCACGCCAGTGCACGCCAGAGAACACCAGAGCACGTCAGTGCACGTCCGTGCACGCTAGAGAACGCCAGAGCACGCCAGAGCACGCCAGAGCACGCCAGAGCACGCCAGAGCACGCTAGAGCACGCCAGAGCACGCCAGTGCACGCCAGAGCACGCCAGTGCGCGCCAATACACGCCAGTGCACGCCAGAGCAAGCCAGATTATGCCAGTGCACGCCAATGCACGCCAGAGCACGCCAATGCACGCCAGTGCACGCCAGAGCACGCCAGTGCACGCTAATGTACGCCAGAGCACGCCAATGCACGCCAATGCACGCCAATGCAAGGCAGAGAACGCCAATGCACGCCAGTGCACGCCAGAGAACGCCAGTGCACGCCAATGCACTCCATAGCACGCCAGTGTACGCCAATGCACACCAGAGCACGCCAGAGCACGCCAGTGCACGCCAGAGCACACCAGAGCACGCCAGTGCACTTCAGTGCACGCCAGAGCACGCCAGAGCACGCAAAAGTACGCTAGAGCACGCTAGAGCACGCCAGTGCACGCCAGTGCACGCCATAGAACGCCAGTGCACGCCAATGCAAGCCAGAGCACGCCAATGCACGCCAGTGCACGCCAGTGCACGCCAGAGCACGCCTGTGCACGCCAAAGCACGCCAGGGCACGCCAGTGCATGCCAGTGCACGCCAGAGCACGCCAGAGCACGCCAGAGCACGGTAGAGCACAGCAGAGAACAGCTCAGCACTTGAAGTTGCTATAATATTTATTTCTCTTGTTAAAACCATTTTTTAATTACAGGATGTGTAAATCAATGTCCAATACACCATTTCAAGTCTATTGAATCAATAAATTTATAGAGCAATTCATGAACAAAAGGTTTTAGAAAAGCGCACATCACAGCACTTGAATTTTTTAAAATTTTTCAAGTTATTTGAGTTCTTTTGTCGGGCAGTGGAGTTCTTTTGACAAGCACTTGTGTTCTGCATAGAAGAGCACGCCAGAGCACGCAAGTGCACGCCAGAGCACGCCAGAGCACGCCAGTGCACGCCAATGCACGCCCGTGCACGCCAGAGCACGCCAGAGCACGCCAGAGCACGCCAATGCACGCCAGAGCATGCCAATGCACGCCAGTGCACGCCAGTGCACGCCAGAGCACGCCAGAGCACGCTCGTGCACGCCAATGCACGCCAGGGCACGCCAATGCACGCCAATGCACGCCAGAGCACGCCAGTGCACGTAAGTGCACGCCAATGCACGCCAGAGCACGCCAATGTACGCCAGTGCACGCCAGAGCACGCAAGAGCAAACCAGAGCACGCCAATGCACGCCTGAGCACGCCAATGCACGCCAGAGCACGCCAATGCACGCCAGTGCACGCAAGAGCACGCCAGAGCACGCCAGTAAACGCCAGAGCACGCCCGTGCACCCCAATGCACGCCAGAGCACGCCAGAGCACGCCAAAGCACGCCAGTGCACGCCAGAGCACGCCAGAGCACGCCAGTTCACGCTAGAGAACGCCAGAGCACGCCAGAGCACGCCAGAGCACGCCAGAGCACGCTAGAGCACGCCAGAGCACGCCAGTGCGCGCCAATACACGCCAATGCACGCCAGAGCACGCCAGTGCACGCCAGTGCACGCCAGTGCACGCCAGAATACGCCAGTACACGCCAATGCACGCCAAAGCTTGCAAATGCACGCCAAAGCACGCAAATGCACGCCAGTGCACGCAAATGCTCGCCAGTGCACGCCAGAGCACGCCAGTGCACGCCAGTGCACGCCAGAGCACGGAAGAGCACAGCAGAGAACAGCTCTGCACTTGAAGTTGCTAAATTATTTATTTCTCTTGTTAAAACCATTTTTTAATTACAGGATGTGTAAATCAATGTCCAATACACCATTTTAAGTTTATTGAATCAATAAATTTATAGAGCAATTCATGAACAAAAAGTTTTAGAAAAACGCACATCACAGCACTTGAATTTTTTAAAATTTTTTAAGTTATTTGAGTTCTTTTGTCGGGTAGTGGAGTTCTATTGTCAAGCACTTGAGTTCTGCATAGAAGAGCACACCAGAGCACGACAGTGCACGCCAGTGCACGCAAGAGCACGCCAGAGCACGCCCGAGCACGTTAGAGAACGCCAGAGAACGCAAGTGCACGCCAATGCACACAAGAGCACGCCAATGCACGCCAGTGCACGCCAGAGCACGCCAATGCACGCCAGAGCACGCAAATGCACGCCAGTGCACGCCAGAGCACGCCAGAGCACGCCATTGCACGTCAGTGCACGCTAGAGAACGCTAGAGAACGCCAGAGCACGCCAGAGCACGCCAGTGCACGCCAGAGCACGCTAGAGCACGCTAGAGCACGCTAGAGCATGCTAGAGCACGCTAGAGCACGCCAGAGCACGCCAGTGCACGCAAATGCACGCCAGTGCACGCTAGAGAACACCAGAGCACGCCAGAGCACGCCAGAGCACGCCAGAGCACGCTAGAGCACGCCAATGCACGCCAGTCAATGCCAGTGCACGCCAGAGAACGCCAGTGATTGTTAGTGCACGCCAGAGCACGCCAGTGCATGCCGGTGCACGCCAGAGCACGCCAGTGCATGCCGGTGCACTCCAGAGCACCGTGCTCATTCTTTTGTCGGGTAGTGGAGTTCTATTGTCAAGCACTTGAGTTCTGCATAGAAGAGCACACCAGAGCACGACAGTGCACGCCAGTGCACGCAAGAGCACGCCAGAGCACGCCCGAGCACGTTAGAGAACGCCAGAGAACGCAAGTGCACGCCAATGCACACAAGAGCACGCCAATGCACGCCAGTGCACGCCAGAGCACGCCAATGCACGCCAGAGCAGGCAAATGCACGCCAGTGCACGCCAGAGCACGCCAGAGCACGCCAGAGCACGCCAGAGCACGCCATTGCACGTCAGTGCACGCTAGAGAACGCTAGAGAACGCCAGAGCACGCAAGAGCACGCCAGTGCACGCCAGAGCACGCTAGAGCACGCTAGAAAACGCTAGAGCACGCCAGTGCACGCCAGAGCACGCCAGAGCACGCCAGAGCACGCAAATGCACGCCAGTGCACGCTAGAGAACGCCAGAGCACGCCAGAGCACGCCAGAGCACGCCAGAGCACGCTAGAGCACGCCAATGCACGCCAGTCAATGCCAGTGCACGCCAGAGAACGCCAGTGATTGTTAGTGCACGCCAGAGCACGCCAGTGCATGCCGGTGCACGCCAGAGCACGCCAGTGCATGCCGGTGCACTCCAGAGCACGCCAGAGCACGCCAGTGCATGCCAGTGCACGCCAGTGCACGCTAGTGCACGCCAGAGTTCGCCAGTACACGCCAATGCATGTCAATGCACGTCAAAGCACGCAAATGCACGCCAGTGCACGCAAGAGCACGCCAGAGCACGCCAGATTACGCCAGAGCACGCCAGAGCACGCCAGAGCACGCCAGTGCACGCCAGAGCACGCCAGAGCACGCCAGAGCACGCCAATGCACATCAGAGCACGCCAGTGCACGCCAGTGCACGCCAGAGCACGCCAATGCACGCCAGAGCACGCCAGAGCACACAAGAGCACGCCAGAGCACGCCATTGCACGTCAGTGCACGCCAGAGCACGCCAGAGCACGCCAATAGAGCACGCCAGTGCACGCCAGTGCACGCCAGTGCACGCCAGAGCAGGCAAGTGCAAGCCAATGCACGCCAGAGCACGCCAGAGCACGCCAGAGCACGCCAGAGCACGCCAGTGCAAACCAGTGCATGCCAGTGCACTCAGAGCACGCCAGTACACGCCAGTGCACGCCAGTACACGCCAGTGCACGCCAGTGCACGCCAGTGCACGCCAGTGCACGCCAGTGCACGCCAGTGCATTCCGGTGCACTCCAGAGCACGCCAGAGCACGCCAGTGCATGCCAGTGCACGCCAGAGCACGCCAGTGATTGTTAGTGCACGCCAGTGCACGCCATTGCATGCCGGTGCACGCCAGAGCACGCCAGTTCATGTCGGTGCACTCCAGAGCACGCCAGAGCCCGCCAGTGCATGCCAGTGCACGCCAGTGCATGCTAGTGCACGCCAGAGTACGCCAGAACACGCTAAGGCATGTCAAAGCACGTCAAAGCACGCAAATGCACGCCAGTGCACGCCAGAGCACGCCAGAGCACGCCAGATTACGCCAGAGCACGCCAGAGCACGCCAGTGAACGCCAGAGCACGCCAGAGCACGCCAGAGCACGCCAGTGCACGCCAGTGCATGCCAGTGCACGCCATAGCACGCCAGTGCATGCCAGTGCACGCCATAGCACGCCATAGCATGCCAGAGCACGGTAGAACACAGCAGAGAACAGCTCAACACTTGAAGTTGCTATAATATTTGTTTCTCTTGTTAAAATCATTTTTAAATTACAGGATGTGTAAATCAATGTCCAATACACCATTTCAAGTCTATTGAATCAATAAATTTATAGAGCAATTCATGAACAAAAAGTTTTAGAAAAACGCACATCACAGCACTTGAATTTTTCAAAATTTTTCAAGTTATTTGAGTTCTTTTTCCGGGTGGTGGAGTTCAATTGTCAAGCACTTGACTTCTGCATAGCAGAGCACGCCAGAGCACGCCAGTGCACGCCAGTGCAAGCCACAGCACGACAGAGCAAGCCAGAGTACGCCAGTGCACGCCAGAGCACGCCAGTGCACACCAGAGCACACCAGAGCACGCCAGTGCATTTCAGTGCACGCCAGAGCATTCCAGAGCACGCCAGAGCATGCCAGTTCACGCAAGAGCATGCCAGAGAACGCCAGAGCACGCCAGAGCACGCCAGAGCACGCCAGTGCACGCCAATGCACGCCAGTGCACGCCAGTGCACGCCAGAGCACGCCAGAGCACGCCAATGCACGCCAGAGCAAGCCAGAGCACGCCAGTGCATGCCAGTGTACGCAAGAGCACGCCCGTGCATGCCAGTGCACGTCAGAGCACGCCAATAGAGCACGCCAGTGCACGCCAGAGCACGCCAGAAAACGCCAGAGCAAGCCAGAGCAAGCCAGAGCACGCCATTGCAAACCAGTTTAAGCCAGTGCACGTCAGAGCACGCCAGTGCACGCCAGTGCACGCCAGTGCACGCCAGAGCACGACAGTGCATGCCGGTTCACTCCAGAGAACGCCAGAGCACGCCAGTGCATGCCAGTGCACGCCAGAGCACGCCAGTGATTGTTAGTGCACGCCAGAGCACGCCAGTGCATGCCGGTGCACTGCAGAGCACGCCAGAGCACGCCAGTGCATGCCAGTGCACGCCAGTGCACGCTAGTGCACGCCAGAGTACGCTAGTGCACGCCAATGCATGTCAATGCACGTAAAAGCACGCAAATGCACGCCAGTGCACGCCAGAGCACGCCAGAGCACGCCAGATTACGCCAGAGCACGCCAGAGCACGCCAGTGCACGCCAGAGCACGCCAGAGCACGCCAGAGCACGCCAGAGCACCCCAGAGCACGCCAATGCACATCAGAGCACGCCAGTGCACGCCAGTGCACGCCAGTGCACGCCAGATCACGCCAATGCACGCCAGAGCACGCCAGAGCACGCCAGAGCACGCCAGAGCACGCCATTGCACGTCAGTGAACGCCAGAGCACGCCAGAGCACGCCAATAGAGCACGCCAGTGCACGCCAGTGCACGCCAGAGCACGCAAGTGCACGCCAATGCACGCCAGAGCACGCCAGAGCACGCCAGAGCATGCCAGAGCACGCCAGTGCACGCCATAGCACGCCAGTGCATGCCAGTGCACGCCAGAGCACGCCAGAGCATGCCAGAGCACGGTAGAACACAGCAGAGAACAGCTCAACACTTGAAGTTGCTATAATATTTATTTCTCTTGTTAAAATCATTATTTAATTACAGGATGTGTAAATCAATGTCCAATACACCATTTCAAGTCTATTGAATCAATAAATTTATAGAGCAATTAATGAACAAAAAGTTTTAGAAAAACGCACATCACAGCACTTGAATTTTTTAAAATTTTTCAAGTTATTTGAGTTCTTTTTCCGGGTGGTGGAGTTCAATTGTCAAGCACTTGAGTTCTGCATAGCAGAGCACGCCAGAGCAGGCCAGTGCACGCCAGTGCAAGCCAGAGCACGACAGAGCAAGCCAGAGCACGCCAGTGCACGCCAGAGCACGCCAGTGCACACCAGAGCACACCAGAGCACGCCAGTGCATGCCAGTGTGCGCAAGAGCACGCCCGTGCATGCCAGTGCACGCCAGAGCACGCCAATAGAGCACGCCAGAGCACGCCAGAGCAAGCCAGAGCAAGCCAGAGCACGCCAGAGCACGCCAGTCCACGCCAGTGCACGCCAATGCACGCCAGAGCACGCCAATGCACGCCAGAGCACGTCAGTGCAAGTCAGAGCACGCCAAAGGACGCCAGAGCACGCCAGTTAACGCCAGAGCACGCCAGAGCACGCCAGAGCACGCCAGTGCACGCCAGAGCACGCCAGAGCACACCAGAGCACGCCAGAGCACGCCAATGCACATCAGAGCACGCCAGTGCACGCCAGTGCCCGCTAGTGCACGCCAGAGCACGCCAATGCACGCCAGAGCATGCCAGAGAACGCAAGAGCACGCCAGAGCACGCCATTGCACGTCAGTGCACGCCAGAGCACGCCAGAGCACGCCAATAGAGCACGCCAGTGCACGCCAGTGCACGCCAGTGCACGCCAGAGCACGCAAGTGCACGCAAATGCACGCCGGAGCACGCCAGAGCACGCCAGAGCACGCCAGTGCAAACCAGTGCATGCCAGTGCACGTCAGAGCACGCCAGTACACGCCAGTGCATGCCGGTGCACTCCAGAGCACGCCAGAGCACGCCAGTGCATGCCAGTGCACGCCAGAGCACGCCAGTGATTGTTAGTGCACGCCAGAGCACGCCAGTGCATGCCGGTGCACGCCAGAGCACGCCAATTCATGCCGGTGCACTCCAGAGCACGCCAAAGCACGCCAGTGCATGCCAGTGCACGCCAGTGCATGCCAAGACACGCAAGAGTACGCCAGTACACGCCAATGCATGTCAATGCACGTAAAAGCACGCAAATGCACGCCAGTGCACGCCAGAGCACGCCAGAGCACGCCAGATTACGCCAGAGCACGCCAGTGCACGCCAGTGCACGCCAGAGCACGCCAGAGCACGCCAGAGAACCCCAGAGCACGCCAATGCACATCAGAGCACGCCAGTGCACGCCAGTGCACGCCAATGTACGCCAGAGCACGCCAGAGCACGCCAATGCACGCCAGTGCACGCCAGAGCACGCCAGAGCACGCCAGAGCACGCCAGAGCACGCCAGAGCACGCCAGTGCACGCCAGAGCACGCCAGTGCACGCCAGTGCACGCCAGAGCACGCCAATGCAGGCCAGAGCACGCAAGAGCACGCAAGAGCATGCCAGTGCACGCCAGTGCACGCCAATGCACGCCAGAGCACGCCAGTGCACGCCAATGCACGCCAGAGCACGCCAATGCACGCAAGTGCACGCAAATGCACGCCAGAGCACGCCAATGCACGCCAATGCACGCCAGAGTACGTCAGTGCAAGCCAGAGCACGCCAAAGCACGCCAGAGCACGCCAGTTAACGCCAGAGCACGCCAGAGCACGCCAGAGCACGCCAGAGCACGCCATTGCACGTCAGTGCACGCCAGAGCACGCCAGTACATGCCAGTGTACGCCAGAGCACGCAAATGCAGGCCAATGCAAGCCAGAGCACGCCAATGCACGCCAGAGCACGCCAGAGCACGCCAGAGCACGCCAGAGCACGTCAGAGCACGTCAGAGCACGTCAGAGCACGTCAGAGCACGCCAGAGCACGCCAGAGCACGCAAATGCAGGCCAATGCACGCCAGAGCACGCCAATGCACGCCAGACCACGCCAGAGCACGCCAGTGCACGCCAGTGCACGCCAATGCACGCCAGAGCACGCCAGTGCACTCCAATGCACGCCAGTGCACGCCAATGTACGCCAGAGCACGCCAATGCACGCCAGTGCACGCCAATGCAGGCCAGTGCACGTCAGTGCACGCCAGAGCACGCCAGAGCACGCAAGTGCACGCCAATGCACGCAAGAGCACGCCAATGCATTCCAGTGCACGCCAGAGCACGCCAGTGCACGCCAATACACGCCAGAGCACGCCAATGCACGCCATCGCACGCCAGTGCACGCCAGAGCACGCCAGAGCACGCCAGTGCACGTAAGTGCAATCCAGAGCACGCCAGAGCACGCCAGAGCACGCCAGAGCACGCCAGAGCACGCTAGAGCACGCCAGAGCACGCCAGTGCACGCCAGAGCACGCCAGAAAACGCCAATGCACGCCAGTGCACGCCAGAGCACGCCAGAGCACGCCAGAGCACGCCAGAGCACGCCAGAGCACGCCAGTGCACGCCAGAGCACGCCAGTGCATGCCAGTGCACGCCAGAGCACGCTATTGCACGTCAGTGCACGCCAGAGCACGCCAGTGCATGCCAGTGTACGCCAGAGCACGCCAGAGCACGCCAATAGAGCACGCCAGTGCACGCCAGTGCACGCCAGTGCACGCCAGTGCACGCCAGTGCACGCCAAGGCACGCAAGTGCACGCCAATGCACGCCAGAGCACGCCAGAGCACGCCAGAGCACGCCAGTGCAAACCAGTTTATGCCAGTGCACGTCAGAGCACGCCAGTGCACGCCAGTGCACGCCAGAGCACGCCAGTGCATGACTGTGCATTCCAGAGAACGCCAGATTACGCCAGTGCATGCCAGTGCACGCCAGAGCACGCCAGTAATTGTTAGTGCACGCCAGAGCACGCCAGTGCATGCCGGTGCACGCCAGAGCACGCCAGTGCATGCCGGTGCACTCCAGAGCACGCCAGAGCACGCCAGTGTATGCCAGTGTGCACGCCAGAATACGCCAGTACACGCCAATGCATGTCAATGCACGTCAAAGCACGCAAATGCACGCCAGAGCACGCCAGAGCACGCCAGAGCACGCCAGTGCACGCCAATAAACGCCAGAGCACGCCAATGCACGCAAGTGCACGCAAATGCACGCCAGAGCACGCCAATGCACGCCAATGCACGCCAGAGTACGTCAGTGCAAGCCAGAGCACGCCAAAGCACGCCAGAGCACGCCAGTTAACGCCAGAGCACGCCAGAGCACGCCAGAGCACGCTATTGCACGTCAGTGCACGCCAGAGCACGCCAGTGCATGCCAGTGTACTCCAGAGCACGCCAGAGCACGCCAATAGAGCACGCCAGTGCACGCCAGTGCACGCCAGTGCACGCCAGTGCACGCCAGAGCACGCAAGTGCACGCCAATGCACGCCAGAGCACGCCAGAGCACGCCAGAGCACGCCAGTGCAAACCAGTTTATGCCAGTGCACGTCAGAGCACGCCAGTGCACGCCAGTGCACGCCAGAGCACGCCAGTGCATGCCTGTGCATTCCAGAGAACGCCAGATTACGCCAGTGCATGCCAGTGCACGCCAGAGCACGCCAGTGATTGTTAGTGCACGCCAGAGCACGCCAGTGCATGCCGGTGCACGCCAGAGCACGCCAGTGCATGCCGGTGCACTCCAGAGCACGCCAGAGCACGCCAGTGCATGCCAGTGTGCACGCCAGAATACGCCAGTACACGCCAATGCATGTCAATGCACGTCAAAGCACGCAAATGCACGCCAGAGCACGCCAGAGCACGCCAGAGCACGCCAGATTACGCCAGAGCACGCCAGAGCACGCCAGATTACGCCAGAGCACGCCAGAGCACTTAAGAGCACGCCAATGCACGTCATAGAACGCCAGTGCACGCCAATGCACGCAAGAGCACGCAAGAGCACGCCAGAGCACGCAATTGCACGTCAGTGCACGCCAAAGCACGCCAGAGCACGCCAATAGAGCACACCAGTGCACGCCAGTGCCCGCCAGAGCACGCAAGTGCACGCCAATGCACGCCAGAGCACGCCAGAGCACGCCAGAGCACGCCAGAGCACGCCAGTGCAAACCAGTGCATGCCAGTGCACGTCAGAGCACGCCAGTACACGCCAGTGCACGCCAGTGCACGCCAATGCATGCCGGTGCACTCCAGAGCTTGCCAAAGCACGCCAGTGCATGCCAGTGCACGCCAGAGCACGCCAGTGATTGTTAGTGCATTCCAGAGCATGCCAGTGCATGCCGGTGCACGCCAGAGCACGCCAGTTCATGCCGGTGCACTCCAGAGCACGCCAGAGCACGCCAGTGCATGCCAGTGCACGCCAGTGCATGCCAGTGCACGCCAGTGCATGCCAGTGCACGCCAGTGCATGCCAGTGCACGCCAGAGTACGCCAGTACACGCCAATGCATGTCAATGCACGTCAAAGCACGCAAATGCACGCCAGTGCACGCCAGAGCACGCCAGAGCAGCCAGGGCACGCCAGAGCACGCCAGAGCACGCCAGTGCAGTCCAGTGCACGCCAGAGCACGCCAGTGCACGCCAGAGCACGCAAATGCACGCCAGAGCACGCCAATTTACGCCAATGCACGCAACAGCACGCCAATGCACGCCAGTGCACGCCAATGCACGCCAGTGCACGCCAGAGTACGCCAGAGCACGCCAGTGCACGCCAGAGCACGCCAGAGCACGCCAGAGCACGCCAGAGCACGCCAGAGCACGCCAGAGCACGCAAATGCACGCCAATGCACGCCAGAGCACGCCAGAGCATGCCAGTGCACGCCAGAGCACGCCAGAGCATGTCAGTGCACGCCAGAGCACGCCAGAGCATGCCAGACCACGGTAGAACACAGCAGAGAACAGCTCAACACTTGAAGTTGCTATTATATTTATTTCTCTTTTTAAAACCATTTTTTAATTACAGGATGTGTAAATTAATGTCCAATACACCATTTCAAGTCTATTAAATCAATAAATTTATAGAGCAATTCATGAACAAAAAGTTTTAGAAAAACGCAAATCAAAGCACTTGAATTTTTTAAAATTTTTCAAGTTATTTGAGTTCTTTTTCTGGGTGGTGGAGTTCTATTGTAAAGCACTTGAGTTCTGCATAGCAGAGCACGCCAGAGCACGCAAGAGCATGCCAGTGCACGCCAGAGCAAGCCCGTGCACGCCAATGCACGCCAGTGCAATCAGGAGCACGCCAGAGCACGCCAGTGCACGCCAGAGCACGCCAGAGCACGCCAGAGCCCGCCAATGCACGCCAATGCACGTCAGAGCACGCCAATGCACGCCAAAGCACGCAAGAGCACGGCAATGCACGCCAGTGCACGCCAGAGCACGCCAGTGCACGCCAGTGCACGCCAGAGCACGTCAGTGCACGCCAGTGCACGCCAGAGCACGCAAATGCACGCCAAAGCACGTCAATTTACGCCAATGCACGCAAGAGCACGCCAATGCACGCCAGTGCACGCCAATGCACGCCAGTGCACGCCAGAGCACGCCAGAGCACGCCAGTGCACGCCAGAGCACGCCAGAGCACGTCAGAGCACGCCAGAGCACGCAAATGCACGCCAATGCACGCCAGAGCACGCCAATGCACGCCAGAGCACGCCAGTGCACGCCAGTGCACGCCAGTGCACACCAATGCACGCCAGAGAACGCCAGTGCACTCCAATGCACGGCAGTGCACGCCAATGTACGCCAGAGCACGCCAATGCACGCCAGTGCACGCCAATGCACGCCAGTGCACGTCAGTGCACGCCAAAGCACGCCAGAGCACGCCAGAGCACACAAGTGCACGCCAATGCACGCAAGAGCACGCCAATGCATTCCAGTGCACGCCAGAGCACGCCAATGCACGCCAGAGCACGCCAGTGCACGCCAATGCACGCCAGAACACGCTAATGCACGCAATCGCACGCCAATGCACGCCAGTGCACGCCAGAGCACGCCAGAGCACGCCAGTGCACGTAAGTGCAATCCAGAGCACGCCAGAGCACGCCAGAGCACGCCAGAGCACGCCAGTGCACGCCAGTGCACGCTAGAGCACGCCAGTGCACGCCAGAGCACGCCAATTTACGCCAATGCACGCAAGAGCACGCCAATGCACGCCAGTGCACGCCAGAGCACGCCAGTGCACGCCAGAGCACGCCAGAGCACGCCAGAGCACGCCAGAGCACGCCAGAGCACGCCAGAGCACGCCAGAGCATGCCAGAGCACTCAAATGCACGCCAATGCACGCCAGAGCACGCCAATACACGCCAGAGCACGCCAGAGCACGCCAGTGCACGTCAGTGCACGCCAATGCATCCCAGAGCACGCCAGTGCACTCCAATGCACGCCAGTGCACGCCAATGTACGCCAGAGCACGCCAATGCACGCCAGTGCACGCCAATGCACGCCAGAGCACGCCAGTGCACGCCAGAGCACGCCAAAGCATGCCAATAGAGCACGCCAGTGCACGCCAGTGCACGCCAATGCACGCCAGAGCACGCAAGTGCACGCCAATGCACCCCAGAGCACGCCAGAGCACGCCAGTGCAAACCAGTTTATGCCAGTGCACGTCAGAGCACGCCAGTGCACGCCAGTGCACGCCAGAGCACGCCAGAGCACGCCAGTGCATTCCGGTGAACTCCAGAGAACGCCAGAGCAAGCCAGTGCATGCCAGTGCACGCCAGAGCACGCCAGTGATTGTTTGTAAACGCCAGAGCACGCCAGTGCATGCCGGTGCACGCCAGAGCACGCCAGTGCATGCCGGTGCACTCCAGAGCACTCCAGAGCACGCCAGTGCATGCCAGTGCACGCCAGAGCACGCCAGTGAACGCTAGTGCACGCCAGAGTACGCCAGTACACGCCAATGCATGTCTATGCACGTCAAAGCACGCAAATGCACGCCAGAGCACGCCAGAGCACGCCAGATTACGCCAGAGCACGCCAGAGCACGCCAGATTACGCCAGAGCACGCCAATGCACATCAGAGAACGCCAGTGCACGCCAGAGCACGCCAATGCAACGCCAGAGCACGCCAGAGCACGCCAGTGCAAACCAGTGCATGCCAGTGCACGTCAAAGCACGCCAGTACACGCCAGTGCACGCCAGTGCACGCCAGTGCATTCCGGTGCACTCCAGAGCAAGCCAGAGCACGCCAGTGCATGCCATTGCACGCCAGAGCACGCCAATGATTGTTAGTGCACGCCAGAGCATGCCAGTTCATGCCGGTGCACGCCAGAGCACGCCAGTTCATGCCGGTGCACTACAGAGCACGCCAGAGCATGCCAGTGCATGCCAGTGCACGCCAGAGTACGCCAGTACACGCCAATGCATGTCAATGCATGTCAATGCACGTCAAAGCACGCAAATGCACGCCAGAGCACGCCAGAGCACGCCAGAGCACGCCAGAGCACGCCAGTGCACGCCAGTGCATGCCAGTCCACGCCATAGCACGCCAGTGCATGCCAGTGCACGCCAGAGCACGCCAGTGCACGCCAGAGCACGCCAGAGCCCGCCAATGCACGCCAATGCACACCAATGCACGCCAGTGCACGCCAATGCACGCAAGAGCACGGCAATGCACGCCAGGGCACGCCATAGCACGCCAGAGCACGCCAGTGCAGTCCAGTGCACGCCAGAGCACGCAAATGCACGCCAGAGCACGCCAATTTACGCCAGTGCACGCCAGAGCACGCCAGAGCACGCCAGTGCACGTAAGTGCAATCCAGAGCACGCCAGAGCACGCCAGAGCACGCTAGAGCACGCTAGAGCACGCCAGAGCACGCCAGTGCACGCCAGAGCACGCCAATGCACGCCAGAGCACGCCAGAGCACGCCATTGCACGCCAATGCACGCCAGTAAATGCCAATAGAGCACGCCAGTGAACGCCAGTGCACGCCAATGCACGCCAGTGCACGCCAGTGCAAGCCAGAGCACGCAAGTGCACGCCAATGCACGCCAGAGCACGCCAGAGCACGCCAGAGCACGCCAGTGCAAACCAGCTTATGCCAGTGCACGTCAGAGCACGCCAGTGCACGCCAGTGCACGCTAGTGCACGCCAGAGTACGCCAGTGCAAACCAGCTTATGCCAGTGCACGTCAGAGCACGCCAGAGCACGTTAGTGCATGCCGGTGCACTCCAGAGAACGCCAGAGCACGCCAGTGCATGCCAGTGCACGCCAGAGCACGCCAGTGCATGCCAGTGCACGCCAGTGCACGCTAGTGCACGCCAGAGTACGCCAGCACACGCCAATGCATGTCTATGCACGTCAAAGCACGCAAATGCACGCCAGTGCACGCCAGAGCACGCCAATGCACGCCAGAGCACGCCAGAGCATGCCAGTGCACGCCAGAGCGCGCCAATGCACGCCAATGCCCGCCAGAGCACGCAAGAGCACGCCAGAGCACGCCAGTTAACGCCAAAGCACGCCAGAGCACGCCAAAGCACGCCAGAGCACGCCAGTGCATGCCAGTGCATGGCAGTGCACGCCAGAGCACGCCAGAGCACGCCGGAGCACGGTAGAGCACAGCAAAGAATAGCTCAGCACTTGAAGTTGCTATAATATTTATTTCTCTTGTTAAAACCATTTTTTAATTACAGGATGTGTAAATCAATGTCCAATACACCATTTCAAATCTATTGAATCAATAAATTTATAGAGCAATTCATGAACAAAAAGTTTAAAAAAAACGCACATCACAGCACTTGAATTTTTTTTAAATTTGTCAAGTTATTTGAGTTCTTTTGTCGGTTAGTGGAGTCCTTTTGTCAAGAACTTGAGTTCTGCATAGCAGAGCACGCCAGAGCACACCAGTGCACGCCAGAGCACGACAGAGCACGCCAGTGAATGCCAGTGCACGCCAGAGCACGCCAGTGCATGTCAGAGCACACCAGAGCACGCCAGAGCACACCAGTGCATGCCAGTGCACGCCAGAGCACGCCAAAGCACGCCAAAGCACGCCAAAGCACGCCAATGCACGCCAGAGCACGCCAGAGCATGCCAGTGCACGCCAGAGCACGCCAGTGAATGCCAGTGCATGCCAGTGCACGCCAGAGCACGCCGTGCACGCCAATGCACACCAGTGCACGTCAGTGCACGCCAGAGCATGACAGAGCACGATAGAGCACGCTAGAGCACGCAAGAGCAGGCCAGTGCACGCCAGAGCACGCCAGAGCACGCCAGAGCACGCCAGTGCACGCCAGTGCACGCCAGAGCACGCCCGTGCACCCCAATGCACGCCAGAGCACGCCAATGCACACCAGTGCACGCCAGTGCACGCCAAAGCACGCCAGAGCACGCCAGTGCACACCAGAGCACGCCAGAGCACGCCAGAGCACGCTAGAGCACACCATAGCACGCAAGTGCACGCCAATGCACACCAGAGCACGCCAATGCACGCCAGTGCACGCCAGAGCACGCCAGTGCACGTCAGTGCACGCCAGAGCACGCCAATGCACGCCAATACACGCCAGAGCACGCCAATGCACGCCAGAGCACGCCAGTGCACGCCAGAGCACGCCAGTGCACGCCAGAGCACGCCTTTGCACGCCAATGCACGCCAGTGCACGCCAGAGCACGCCAGAGCACGCAAATGCACGCCAGAGCACGCCAGTGCACGCCAGAGCACGCCAGAGCACGCCAGAGCACGCCAATGCACATCAAAGCACGCCAGTGCACGCCAATGCACGCCAGAGCATGCCAATGCACGCCAGAGCACGCCAGTGAATGCCAGTGCATGCCAGTGCACGCCAGTGCACGCCAGAGCACGCCGCGCACGCCAATGCACACCAGTGCCCGTCAGTGCACGCCAGAGCAAGCCAGTGCACACCAGAGCACGCCCGTGCACCCCAATGCACGCCAGAGCACGCCAGTGCACGCCAGTGCACGCCAAAGCACGCCAGAGCACGCCAGAGCACGCCAGAGCATGCCAATGCACGCCAGAGCACGCCAGTGAATGCCAGTGCATGCCAGTGCACGCCAGTGCACGCCAGAGCACGCCGTGCACGCCAATGCACACCAGTGCACGTCAGTGCACGCAAGAGCACGCCAGAGCACGATAGAGCACGCTAGAGCACGCCAATGCACACCAGAGCACGCCAATGCACGCCAGTGCACGTCAGAGCACGTCAGAGCACGCCAGAGCACGGTAAAGCACAGCAGAGAACAGCTCAGCACTTGAAGTTGCTAAATTATTTATTTCTCTTGTTAACACCATTTTTTAATTACAGGATGTGTAAATCAATGTCCAATACACCATTTCAAGTCTATTGAATCGATAAATTTATAGAGCAATTCATGAATAAAAAGTTTTAGAAAAACGCACATCACAGCACTTGAATTTTTTAAAATTTTTCAAGTTATTTGAGTTCTTTTGTCGGGTAGTGGAGTTCTATTGTCAAGCACTTGAGTTCTGCGTAGCAGAGCACACCAGAGCACGCCAGTGCACGCCAGTGCACGACAGAGCACGCAAGTGCACGCCAGAGCACGCCAGTGCACGCCAGAGCACGCCAGTGCACGCCAGAGCACGCCAGAGCACGCAAGTGCATGCCAGTGCATAGCAGTGCACGCCAGAGCACGCCAGAGCACGCCAGTACACACCAGGGCACGCCAGAGCACGCCAATGCACGCCAAAGCACGTCAGTGCACGCCAGTACACGCCAGTGTACGCCAGAGCACGCCTGAGCACGGTAGAGCACAGCAGAGAATAGCTCAGCACTTGAAGTTGCTATAATATTTATTTCTCTTGTTAAAAACATTTTTTAATTACAGGATGTGTAAATCAATGTCCAATACACCATTTCAAATCTATTGAATCAATAAATTTATAGAGCAATTCATGAACAAAAAGTTTTAAAAAAACGCACATCACAGCACTTGAATTTTTTTAAAATTTGTCAAGTTATTTGAGTTCTTTTGTCGGGTAGTGGAGTTCTTTTGTCCAGCACTTGAGTTCTGCATAGCAGAGCACGCCAGAGCACACCAGTGCTCGCCAGAGCACGACAGAGCACGCAAGTGCATGCCAGTGCACGCCAGAGCACGCCAGTGCATGTCAGAGCACACCAGAGCACGCCAGAGCACACCAGTGCATGCCAGTGCACGCCAGAGCACGCCAATGCACACCAGTGCACGCCAGTGCACGCCAGAGCACGCCAGTGCATGTCAGAGCACACCAGAGCACACCAGTGCACCCCAATGCACGCCAGAGCACGCCAATGCACACCAGTGCACGCCAGTGCACGCCAAAGCACGCCAGAGCACGCCAGTGCACACCAGAGCACGCAAGAGCACGCAAGAGCACGCCAGAGCACGCTTGAGCACGCCAGAGCACGCAAGTGCACGCCAATGCACACCAGAGCACGCCAATGCACGCCAGTGCACGCCAGAGCACGCCAGTGCACGTCAGTGCACGCCAGATTACGCAAGAGCACGTTAGCGCACGCTAGAGCACGCCAATGCACGCCAGTGCACGCCAGAGCACGCCAGTGCACGCCAATACACGCCAGAGCACGCCAATGCACGCCAGAGCACGCCAGTGCACGCCAGAGCACGCCAGTGCACGCCAGAAAACGCCAGTGCACGCCAGAGCACGCCTTTGCACGCCAATGCACGCCAGTGCACGCCAGAGCACGCCAGAGCACGCCAATGCACGCCAGAGCACGCCAGTGCACGCCAGAGCACGCCAGAGCACGCCAGAGCACGCCAATGCACATCAAAGCACGCCAGTGCACGCCAATGCACGCCAGAGCATGCCAATGCACGCCAGAGCACGCCAGTGAATGCCAGTGCATGCCAGTGCACGCCAGTGCACGCCAGAGCACGCCGTGCACGCCAATGCACACCAGTGCACGTCAGTGCAAGCAAGAGCACGCCAGAGCACGATAGAGCACGCTAGAGCACGCCAGAGCACGCCAGTGCACGCCAGAGCACGCCAGAGCACGCCAAAGCACGCCAAAGCACGCCAGTGCACGCCAGAGCACGCCCGTGCACCCCAATGCACGCCAGAGCACGCCAATGCACACCAGTGCACGCCAGTGCATGTCAGAGCACGCCAGAGCTCGCCAGAGCACGCAAGTGCACGCCAATGCACACCAGAGCACGCCAATGCACGCCAGTGCACGTCAGAGCACGCCAGAGCACGCCAGAGCACGGTAAAGCACAGCAGAGAACAGCTCAGCACTTGAAGTTGCTAAATTATTTATTTCTCTTGTTAACACCATTTTTTAATTACAGGATGTGTAAATCAATGTCCAATACACCATTTCAAGTCTATTGAATCGATAAATTTATAGAGCAATTCATGAATAAAAAGTTTTAGAAAAACGCACATCACACCACTTGAATTTTTTAAAATTTTTCAAGTTATTTGAGTTCTTTTGTCGGGTAGTTGAGTTATATTGTCAAGCACTTGAGTTCTGCATAGCAGAGCACACCAGAGCACGCCAGTGCACGACAGAGCACGCAAGTGCACGCCAGAGCACGCCAGTGCACGCCAGTGCACGCCAGTGCACGCCAGAGCACGCCAGAGCACGCAAGTGCATGCCAGTGCATAGCAGTGCACGCCAGAGCACGCCAGAGCACGCCAGTACACACCAGGGCACGCCAGAGCACGCCAATGCACGCCAAAGCACGTCAGTGCACGCCAGTACACGCCAGTGTACGCCAGAGCACGCCAGAGCACGGTAGAGCACAGCAGAGAATAGCTCAGCACTTGAAGTTGCTATAATATTTATTTCTCTTGTTAAAACCATTTTTTAATTACAGGATGTGAAAATCAATGTCCAATACACCATTTCAAATCTATTGAATCAATAAATTTATAGAGCAATTCATGAACAAAAAGTTTTAGAAAAACGCACATCACAGCACTTGAATTTTTTTAAAATTTGTCAAGTTATTTGAGTTCTTTTGTCGGGTAGTGGAGTTCTATTGTCAAGCACTTGAGTTCTGCATAGCAGAGCACGCCAGAGCACACCAGTGCACGCCAGAGCACGACAGAGCACGCCAGTGCATGCCAGTGCACGCCAGAGCACGCCAGTGCATGTGAGAGCACACCAGAGCACGCAAGAGCACACCAGTGCATACCAGTGCACGCCAGAGCACGCCAAAGCACGCCAAAGCACGCCAATGCACGCCAGAGCACGCCAGAGCATGCCAGTGCACGCCAGAGCACGCCAGTGAATGCCAGTGCATGCCAGTGCACGCCAGAGCACGCCGTGCACGCCAATGCACACCAGTGCACGTCAGAGCACGCCAGAGCACGACAGAGCTCGATAGAGCACGCTAGAGCACGCCAGAGCAGGCCAGTGCACGCCAGAGCACGCCAGAGCACGCCAAAGCACGCCAGAGCACGCCAGTGCACGCCAGAGCACGCGCGTGCACCCCAATGCACGCCAGAGCACGCCAATGCACACCAGTGCACGCCAGTGCACGCCAAAGCACGCCAGAGCACGCCAGTGCATACCAGAGCACGCCAGAGCACGCCAGAGCACGCTAGAGCACGCCAGAGCACGCAAGTGCACGCCAATGCACACCAGAGCACGCCAATGCACGCCAGTGCACGCCAGAGCACGCCAGTTTACGTCAGTGCACGCCAGAGCACGCAAGAGCACGTTAGCGCACGCTAGAGCACGCCAATGCACGCCAGTGCACGCCAGAGCACGCCAGTGCACGCAAATACACGCCAGAGCACACCAATGCACGCCAGAGCACGCCAGTGCACGCCAGAGCACGCCAGTGCACGCCAGAGTACGCCAGTGCACGCCAGAGCACGCCTTTGCACGCCAATGCACGCCAGTGCACGCCAGAGCACGCCAGAGCACGCCAATGCACGCCAGAGCACGCCAGAGCACGCCAGAGCACGCCAGAGCACGCCAATGCACATCAAAGCACGCCAGTGCACGCCAATGCACGCAAGCATGCCAATGCACGCCAGAGCACGCCAGTGAATGCCAGTGCATGCCAGTGCACGCCAGTGCACGCCAATGCACACCAGTGCACGTCAGTGCACGCCAGAGCACGCCAGTGCACGCCAGAGCACGCCCGTGCACCCCAATGCACGCCAGAGCACGCCAGTGCACGCCAGTGCACGCCAAAGCACGCCAGAGCACGCCAGAGCACGCCAGAGCATGCCAGTGCACGCCAGAGCACGCCAGTGAATGCCAGTGCATGCCAGTGCACGCCAGTGCACGCCAGAGCACGCCGTGCACGCCAATGCACACCAGTGCACGTCAGTGCACGCAAGAGCACGCCAGAGCACGCCAGAGCACGCCAGAGCACGCCAGAGCACGCCAGAGCACGCAAGTGCACGCCAATGCACACCAGAGCACGCCATTGCACGCCAGTGCACGTAAGAGCACGCCAGAGCACGCCAGAGCACGGTAAAGCACAGCAGAGAACAGCTCAGCACGGTAGAGCACAGCAGAGAACAGCTCAGCACTTGAAGTTGCTAAATTATTTATTTCTCTTGTTAAAACCATTTTTAATTACAGGATGTGTAAATCAATGTCCAATACACCATTTCAAGTCAATTGAATCAATAAATTTATAGAGCAATTCATGAACAAAAAGTTTAAGAAAAACGCACATCACAGCACTTGAATTTTTTAAAATTTAAGTTAAATTTAAATTTAAAGTTATTTGAGTTCTTTTGTCGGGTAGTGGAGTTCTATTGTCAAGCACTTGAGTTCTGCATAGCAGAGCACACCAGAGCACGCCAGAGCACGCCAGTGCACGCCAGTGCACGCCAATGCACACCAGAGCACGCCAATGCACGCCAGTGCACGCCAGTGCACGCCAGAGCACGCCAGTGCACGCCCGAGCACGCCAGAGCACGTCAGTGCACGCCAGAGCACGCCAGTGCACGCCAGTGCACGCCAGAGCACGCCGTGCACGCCCGAGCACGCCAGAGCACGTCAGTGCACGCCAGAGCACGCCAGTGCACGCCAGTGCACGCCAGTGCACGCCAGAGCACGCCAGTGCACGCCAGAGCACGCCAGAGCACGCCAAAGCACGCCAAAGCACGCCAGTGCACGCCAGAGCACGCCCGTGCACCCCAATGCACGCCAGAGCACGCCAATGCACACCAGTGCACGCCAGTGCATGTCAGAGCACGCCAGAGCTCGCCAGAGCACGCAAGTGCACGCCAATGCACACCAGAGCACGCCAATGCACGCCAGTGCACGTCAGAGCACGCCAGAGCACGCCAGAGCACGGTAAAGCACAGCAGAGAACAGCTCAGCACTTGAAGTTGCTAAATTATTTATTTCTCTTGTTAACACCATTTTTTAATTACAGGATGTGTAAATCAATGTCCAATACACCATTTCAAGTCTATTGAATCGATAAATTTATAGAGCAATTCATGAATAAAAAGTTTTAGAAAAACGCACATCACACCACTTGAATTTTTTAAAATTTTTCAAGTTATTTGAGTTCTTTTGTCGGGTAGTTGAGTTATATTGTCAAGCACTTGAGTTCTGCATAGCAGAGCACACCAGAGCACGCCAGTGCACGACAGAGCACGCAAGTGCACGCCAGAGCACGCCAGTGCACGCCAGTGCACGCCAGTGCACGCCAGAGCACGCCAGAGCACGCAAGTGCATGCCAGTGCATAGCAGTGCACGCCAGAGCACGCCAGAGCACGCCAGTACACACCAGGGCACGCCAGAGCACGCCAATGCACGCCAAAGCACGTCAGTGCACGCCAGTACACGCCAGTGTACGCCAGAGCACGCCAGAGCACGGTAGAGCACAGCAGAGAATAGCTCAGCACTTGAAGTTGCTATAATATTTATTTCTCTTGTTAAAACCATTTTTTAATTACAGGATGTGAAAATCAATGTCCAATACACCATTTCAAATCTATTGAATCAATAAATTTATAGAGCAATTCATGAACAAAAAGTTTTAGAAAAACGCACATCACAGCACTTGAATTTTTTTAAAATTTGTCAAGTTATTTGAGTTCTTTTGTCGGGTAGTGGAGTTCTATTGTCAAGCACTTGAGTTCTGCATAGCAGAGCACGCCAGAGCACACCAGTGCACGCCAGAGCACGACAGAGCACGCCAGTGCATGCCAGTGCACGCCAGAGCACGCCAGTGCATGTGAGAGCACACCAGAGCACGCAAGAGCACACCAGTGCATACCAGTGCACGCCAGAGCACGCCAAAGCACGCCAAAGCACGCCAATGCACGCCAGAGCACGCCAGAGCATGCCAGTGCACGCCAGAGCACGCCAGTGAATGCCAGTGCATGCCAGTGCACGCCAGAGCACGCCGTGCACGCCAATGCACACCAGTGCACGTCAGAGCACGCCAGAGCACGACAGAGCTCGATAGAGCACGCTAGAGCACGCCAGAGCAGGCCAGTGCACGCCAGAGCACGCCAGAGCACGCCAAAGCACGCCAGAGCACGCCAGTGCACGCCAGAGCACGCGCGTGCACCCCAATGCACGCCAGAGCACGCCAATGCACACCAGTGCACGCCAGTGCACGCCAAAGCACGCCAGAGCACGCCAGTGCACACCAGAGCACGCCAGAGCACGCCAGAGCACGCTAGAGCACGCCAGAGCACGCAAGTGCACGCCAATGCACACCAGAGCACGCCAATGCACGCCAGTGCACGCCAGAGCACGCCAGTTTACGTCAGTGCACGCCAGAGCACGCAAGAGCACGTTAGCGCACGCTAGAGCACGCCAATGCACGCCAGTGCACGCCAGAGCACGCCAGTGCACGCAAATACACGCCAGAGCACACCAATGCACGCCAGAGCACGCCAGTGCACGCCAGAGCACGCCAGTGCACGCCAGAGTACGCCAGTGCACGCCAGAGCACGCCTTTGCACGCCAATGCACGCCAGTGCACGCCAGAGCACGCCAGAGCACGCCAATGCACGCCAGAGCACGCCAGAGCACGCCAGAGCACGCCAGAGCACGCCAATGCACATCAAAGCACGCCAGTGCACGCCAATGCACGCCAGAGCATGCCAATGCACGCCAGAGCACGCCAGTGAATGCCAGTGCATGCCAGTGCACGCCAGTGCACGCCAATGCACACCAGTGCACGTCAGTGCACGCCAGAGCACGCCAGTGCACGCCAGAGCACGCCCGTGCACCCCAATGCACGCCAGAGCACGCCAGTGCACGCCAGTGCACGCCAAAGCACGCCAGAGCACGCCAGAGCACGCCAGAGCATGCCAGTGCACGCCAGAGCACGCCAGTGAATGCCAGTGCATGCCAGTGCACGCCAGTGCACGCCAGAGCACGCCGTGCACGCCAATGCACACCAGTGCACGTCAGTGCACGCAAGAGCACGCCAGAGCACGCCAGAGCACGCCAGAGCACGCCAGAGCACGCCAGAGCACGCAAGTGCACGCCAATGCACACCAGAGCACGCCATTGCACGCCAGTGCACGTAAGAGCACGCCAGAGCACGCCAGAGCACGGTAAAGCACAGCAGAGAACAGCTCAGCACGGTAGAGCACAGCAGAGAACAGCTCAGCACTTGAAGTTGCTAAATTATTTATTTCTCTTGTTAAAACCATTTTTAATTACAGGATGTGTAAATCAATGTCCAATACACCATTTCAAGTCAATTGAATCAATAAATTTATAGAGCAATTCATGAACAAAAAGTTTAAGAAAAACGCACATCACAGCACTTGAATTTTTTAAAATTTAAGTTAAATTTAAATTTAAAGTTATTTGAGTTCTTTTGTCGGGTAGTGGAGTTCTATTGTCAAGCACTTGAGTTCTGCATAGCAGAGCACACCAGAGCACGCCAGAGCACGCCAGTGCACGCCAGTGCACGCCAATGCACACCAGAGCACGCCAATGCACGCCAGTGCACGCCAGTGCACGCCAGAGCACGCCAGTGCACGCCCGAGCACGCCAGAGCACGTCAGTGCACGCCAGAGCACGCCAGTGCACGCCAGTGCACGCCAGTGCACGCCAGAGCACGCCAGTGCACGCCCGAGCACGCCAGAGCACGTCAGTGCACGCCAGAGCACGCCAGAGCACGCCAGTGCACGCCAAAGCACGCCAGAGCACGCCAGTGCATTCAAGTGCATGGCAGTGCACGCCAGAGCACGCTAGAGCACGCCAGAGCACGGTAGAGCACAGCAGAGAACAGCTCAGCACTTGAAGTTGCTATAATATTTATTTCTCTTGTTAAAACCATTTTTTAATTACAGGATGCGTAAATCAATGTCCAATACACCATTTCAAGTCTATTGAATCAATAAATTTATAGAGCAATTCATGAACAAAAAGTTTTAGAAAAACGCACATCACAGCACTAAAATTTTTTAAAATTTATCAAGTTATTTGAGTTCTTTTGTCGGGTAGTGGAGTTCTATTGTCAAGCACTTGAGTTCTGCATAGCAGAGCACGCCAGAGCACACCAGTGCACGCCAGAGCACGCCAGAGAACGCCAGTGCACGCCAGAGCACGCCAGAGCACGCCAGTGCATGCCAGTGCACGCCAGAGTACGCCATTGCATGCAAGTGCACGCCAATGCACGCCAGAGTACGCCAGTGCACGCCAATGCACGCCAAAGCACGCCAATGCACGCCAGAGCACGCCAGAGCATGCCAGTGCACGCCAGAGCACGCCAGTGAATGCCAGTGCATGCCAGTGCACGCCAGTGCACGCCAGAGCACGCCGTGCACGCCAATGCACACCAGTGCACGTCAGTGCACGCCAGAGCACGCCAGAGCACGATAGAACACGCTAGAGCACGCCAGAGCACGCCAGTGCACGCCAGAGCATGCCAAAGCACGCCAAAGCACGCCAGAGTACGCCAGTGCATGCCAGTGCACGCCAGTGCACGCCAGAGTACGCCAGTGCACGCCAATGCACGCCAAAGCACGCCAATGCACGCCAGAGCACGCCAGAGCATGCCAGTGCACGCCAGAGCACGCCAGTGAATGCCAGTGCATGCCAGTGCACGCCAGAGCACGCCGTGCACGCCAATGCACACCAGTGCACGTCAGTGCACGCCAGAGCACGACAGAGCACACCAGAGCACGCCAGAGCACGCCAGTGCACGCCAGAGCACGCCCGTGCACCCCAATGCACGCCAGAGCACGCCAATACACACCAGTGCACGCCAGTGCACGCCAAAGAACGCCAGAGCACGCCAGTGCACGCCAGAGCACGCCAGAGCACGCCAGAGCATGCTAGAGCACGCCAGAGCACGCAAGTGCACGCCAATGCACACCAGAGCACGCCAATGCACGCCAGTGCACGCCAGAGCACGCCAGTGCACGTCAGTGCACGTCAGTGCACGCCAGAGCACGCAAGAGCACGTTAGCGCACGCTAGAGCACGCCAATGCACGCCAATGCACGCCAGAGCACGCCAGTGCACGCCAATACACGCCAGAGCACGCCAATGCACGCCAGAGCACGCCAGTGTACGCCAGAGCACGCCAGTGCACGCCAGAGTACGCCAGTGCACGCCAGAGCACGCCTTTGCACGCCAATGCACGCCAGTGCACGCCAGAGCACGCCAGAGCACGCCAATGCACGCCAGAGCACGCCAGTGCACGCCAGAGCACGCCAGATCACGCCAGAGCAGCCAATGCACATCAGAGCACGCCAGTGCACGCCAATGCAAGCCAGAGCACGCCAATGCACGCCAGAGCACGCCAGAGCACGCCAGTGCACGTCAGTGCACGCCAGAGCTCGCCAGAGCACGCCAGTGCACGTCAGTGCACGCCAGAGCACGACAGAGCACGCTAGAGCACGCTAGAGCACGCCAGAGCACGCCAGTGCACGCCAATGCACGCCAGTGCACGCCAATGCACATCAAAGCACGCCAGTGCACGCCAATGCACGCCAGAGCACGCCAGTGCACGACAGAGCACGCCAGTGCACGCCAGAGCACGCCAGAGCACGCCAGTGCATGCCAGTGCACGCCAGAGTACGCCAGTGCATGCCAGTGCACGCCATTGCACGCCAGAGTACGCCAGTGCACGCCAATGCACGCCAAAGCACGCCAATGCACGCCAGAGCACGCCAGAGCATGCCAGTGCACGCCAGAGCACGCCAGTGAATGCCAGTGCATGCCAGTGCACGCCAGTGCACGCCAGAGTACGCCGTAAACGCCAATGCACACCAGTGCATGTCAGTGCACGCCATAGCACGCCAGAGCACAATAGAGCACGCTAGAGCACGCCAGAGCACGCCAGTGCACGCCAGAGCACGCCGGAGCACGCCAAAGCACGCCAAAGCACGCCAGTGCACGCCAGAGCATGCCCGTGCACCCCAATGCACGCCAGAGCACGCCAATGCACACCAGTGCACGCCAGTGCACGCCAGAGCACGCCAGAGCACGTCAGTGCATGCCAGTGCACGCCAGAGCACGCCAGAGAATGCCAGTGCACGCCAGAGCACGCCAGAGCACGCCAGTGCATGCCAGTGCACGCCAGAGTACGCCATTGCATGCCAGTGCACGCCAATGCACGCCAGAGTACGCCAGTGCACGCCAATGCACGCCAAAGCACGCCAATGCACGCCAGAGCACGCCAGAGCATGCCAGTGCACGCCAGAGCACGCCAGTGAATGCCAGTGCATGCCAGTGCACGCCAGTGCACGCCAGAGCACGCCGTGCACGCCAATGCACACCAGTGCACGTCAGTGCACGCCAGAGCACGCCAGAGCACGATAGAGCACGCTAGAGCACGCCAGAGCACGCCAGTGCACGCCAGAGCATGCCAAAGCACGCCAAAGCACGCCAGAGTACGCCAGTGCATGCCAGTGCACGCCAGTGCACGCCAGAGTACGCCAGTGCACGCCAATGCACGCCAAAGCACGCCAATGCACGCCAGAGCACGCCAGAGCATGCCAGTGCACGCCAGAGCACGCCAGTGAATGCCAGTGCATGCCAGTGCACGCCAGAGCACGCCGTGCACGCCAATGCACACCAGTGCACGTCAGTGCACGCCAGAGCACGACAGAGCACACCGGAGCACGCCAGAGCACGCCAGTGCACGCCAGAGCACGCCCGTGCACCCCAATGCACGCCAGAGCACGCCAATACACACCAGTGCACGCCAGTGCACGCCAAAGAACGCCAGAGCACGCCAGTGCACGCCAGAGCACGCCAGAGCACGCCAGAGCATGCTAGAGCACGCCAGAGCACGCAAGTGCACGCCAATGCACACCAGAGCACGCCAATGCACGCCAGTGCACGCCAGAGCACGCCAGTGCACGTCAGTGCACGCCAGAGCACGCAAGAGCACGTTAGCGCACGCTAGAGCACGCCAATGCACGCCAATGCACGCCAGAGCACGCCAGTGCACGCCAATACACGCCAGAGCACGCCAATGCACGCCAGAGCACGCCAGTGTACGCCAGAGCACGCCAGTGCACGCCAGAGTACGCCAGTGCACGCCAGAGCACGCCTTTGCACGCCAATGCACGCCAGTGCACGCCAGAGCACGCCAGAGCACGCCAATGCACGCCAGAGCACGCCAGTGCACGCCAGAGCACGCCAGATCACGCCAGAGCAGCCAATGCACATCAGAGCACGCCAGTGCACGCCAATGCAAGCCAGAGCACGCCAATGCACGCCAGAGCACGCCAGAGCACGCCAGTGCACGTCAGTGCACGCCAGAGCTCGCCAGAGCACGCCAGTGCACGTCAGTGCACGCCAGAGCACGACAGAGCACGCTAGAGCACGCTAGAGCACGCCAGAGCACGCCAGTGCACGCCAATGCACGCCAGTGCACGCCAATGCACATCAAAGCACGCCAGTGCACGCCAATGCACGCCAGAGCACGCCAGTGCACGACAGAGCACGCCAGTGCACGCCAGAGCACGCCAGAGCACGCCAGTGCATGCCAGTGCACGCCAGAGTACGCCAGTGCATGCCAGTGCACGCCATTGCACGCCAGAGTACGCCAGTGCACGCCAATGCACGCCAAAGCACGCCAATGCACGCCAGAGCACGCCAGAGCATGCCAGTGCACGCCAGAGCACGCCAGTGAATGCCAGTGCATGCCAGTGCACGCCAGTGCACGCCAGAGTACGCCGTAAACGCCAATGCACACCAGTGCATGTCAGTGCACGCCATAGCACGCCAGAGCACAATAGAGCACGCTAGAGCACGCCAGAGCATGCCAGTGCACGCCAGAGCACGCCGGAGCACGCCAAAGCACGCCAAAGCACGCCAGTGCACGCCAGAGCATGCCCGTGCACCCCAATGCACGCCAGAGCACGCCAATGCACACCAGTGCACGCCAGTGCACGCCAGAGCACGTCAGAGCACGTCAGTGCACGCCAGAGCACGCCAGAGCACGCCAGAGCACGCTAGAGCACGCTAGAGCACGCAAGTGCACGCAAGTGCACGCCAATACACGCCAGAGAACGCCAATGCACGCCAGAGCACGCCAGTACACGCCAGAGCACGCCAGTGCACGCCAGAGTACGCCAGAGCACGCTAGAGCACGCTAGAGCACGGCAGAGCACGCCAGTGCACGCCAATGCACGCCAGTGCACGCCAGAGCACGCCAGTGCACGCCAATGCACGCCAGAGCACACCAGTACACGCCAATGCACGCCAGAGCACGCCAATGCACGCCAGTGCACGCCAATGAACGCCAAAGCACGCAAATGCACGCCAGTGCACGCCAGAGCACGCCTGAGCATGCCAGAGCACGCCAGTGCACGCCCGAGCACGCCCGAGCACGCCAGTGCACGCCAGAGCACGCCAGTGCACGCCAGTGCACGCCAAAGTACGCCAGTGCACGCCAATGCACGCCAAAGCACGCAAATGCACAACAGTGCACGCCTGAGCACGCCAGAGCACGCCAGAGCACGCCAGAGCACGCCAGTGCATGCCAGTGCATGGCAGTGCACGCCAGAGCTCGCAAGAGCATGCCATAGCACGGTAGAGCACAGCAGAGAACAGCTCAGCACTTGAAGTTGCTATAATATTTATTTCTCTTGTTAAAACCATTTTTTAATTACAGGATGTGTAAACCAATGTCCAATACACCATTTCAAGTCTATTGAATCAATAAATTTATAGAGAAATTCATGAACAAAAAGTTTTAGAAAAACGCACATCACAGCACTTGAATTTTTTAAAATTTGTCAAGTTATTTGAGTTCTTTTGTCGGGTGGTGGAGTTCTATTGTCAAGCACTTGAGTTCTGCATAGCAGAGCACGACAGAGCACACCAGTGCACGCCAGAGCACGACAGAGCACGCCAGAGCACGCCAGAGCACGCCGGTGCATGCCAGTGCACGCCAGAGTACGCCAGTGCATGCCAGTGCACGCCAGTGCACGCCAGAGTACGCCAGTGCACGCCAATGCACGCCAAAGCACGCCAATGCACGCCAGAGCACGCCAGTGCACGCCAGAGCACGCCCGTGCACCCCAGAGCACTCCAATGCACACCAATGCACGCCAGTGCACGCCAGAGCACGCCAGAGCACGTCAGTGCACGCCAGAGCACGCCAGAGCACGCCAATGCACGCCAGTGCACGCCAGAGCACGCCAGTGCACGTCAGTGCACGCCAGAGCACGCAAGAGCACGTTAGCGCACGCTAGAGCACGCCAATGCACGCCAAAGCACGCCAATGCACGCCAGTGCACGCCAGAGCACGCCAGTGCACGCCAATACACGCCAGAGCACGCCAATGCACGCCAGAGCACGCCAGTGCACGCCAGAGCACGCCAGTGCACGCCAGAGTACGCCAGTGCACGCCAGAGCACGCCTTTGCACGCCAATGCACGCCAGTGCACGCCAGAGCACGCCAGAGCACGCCAATGCACGCCAGAGCACACCATTGCACGCCAATGCATTCCAAACCACGCCAATGCACGCCAGAGTTCGCCAGAGCACGCCAGAGCACGCCAGTGCACGCCAGAGCACGCCAGTGCACGCCAGAGCACGCCAGTGCACGCCAATGCACGCCAGAGCACGCCAATGCACGCCAGTGCTCGCCAATGCACGCCAATGCACGCCAGTGCACGCCAATGCACGCCAAAGCACGCAAATGCACGCCAGTGCACGCCAGAGCACGCCAGAGCACGCAAGAGAACGCCAGTGCACGCCAGAGCACGCCAGACCACGCCAGACCACGCCAGTACACGCCAGTGCATGCCAGTTCACGCCAGAGCACGGTAGAGCCCAGCAGAGAACAGCTCAGCACTAAAAGTTGCTATAATATTTATTTCTCTTGTTAAAACCATTTTTTAATTACAGGATGTGTAAATCAATGTCCAATACACCATTTAAAGTCTATTGAATCAATAAATTTTTTAGAGCAATTCATGAACAAAAAGTTTTAGAAAACGCACATCAGAGCACTTGAATTTTTTAAAATTTTTCAATTTATTTGAGTGCTTTTGTCGGGTAGTGGAGTTCTATTCTCAAGCACTTGAGTTCTGCATAGCAGAGCACGCCAGAGCACGCCAGTGCACGCCAGAGCACGACAGAGCACGCCAGTGCACGCCAGAGCACGCCAGAGCACGCAAGTGCATGCCAGTGCACGCCAGAGCACGCCAGTGCGAGCCAGTGCACGCCAGTGCAAGCCAGAGCACGCCAGTGCACGCCAGAGCACGCCAGTGCACGCCAGAGTACGCCAGTGCACGCCAGAGCACGCCTTTGCACGCCAATGCACGCCAAATCACGCCAGAGCACGCCAGAGCACGCCAATGCACGCCAGAGCACGACAGAGCACGCTAGAGCACGCTAGAGCACGCCAGAGCACGCCAGTGCACGCCAATGCACGCCAGTGCACGCCAATGAACGCCAATGCACGCCAGTGCACGCCAATGCACGCCAAAGCACGCAAATGCACGCCAGTGCACGCCAGAGCACACCAGAGCACGCCAGTGCGTGCCAGTGCACGCCAGAGCACGGTAGAGCACAGCAGAGAACAGCTCAGCACTTGAAGTTGCTATAATATTTATTTAACTTGTTAAAACCATTTTTTAATTACAGGATAAGTAAATCAATGTCCAATACACCATTTAAAGTCTATTGAATCAATAAATTTTTTAGAGCAATTCATGAACAAAAAGTATTAGAAAACGCACATCACAGCACTTGAAATTTTTTAAAATTTTTCAAGTTATTTGAGTTCTTTTGTCGGGTAGTGGAGTTCTACTGTCAAGCACTTGAGTTCTGCATAGCAGAGCACGCCAGAGCACGCCAGTGCAAGCCAGAGCACGACAGAGCACGCCAGTGCACCCCAATGAACGCCAAAGCACGCAAATGCACGCCAGTGCACGCCAGAGCACGCCTGAGCATGCCAGAGCACGCCAGTGCACGCCCGAGCATGCCCGAGCACGCCAGTGCACGCCAGAGCACGCCAGTGCACGCCAGTGCACGCCAAAGTACGCCAGTGCACGCCAATGTACGCCAAAGCACGCAAATGCACAACAGTGCACGCCTGAGCACGCCAGAGCACGCCAGAGCACGCGAGAGCACGCCAGTGCACGCCAAAGCACGCCAGAGCACGCCAGTGCATGCCAGTGCATGGCAGTGCACGCCAGAGCTCGCAAGAGCATGCCAGAGCACGGTAGAGCACAGCAGAGAACAGCTCAGCACTTGAAGTTGCTATAATATTTATTTCTCTTGTTAAAACCATTTTTTAATTACAGGATGTGTAAACCAATGTCCAATACACCATTTCAAGTCTATTGAATCAATAAATTTATAGAGCAATTCATGAACAAAAAGTTTTAGAAAAACGCACATCACAGCACTTGAATTTTTTAAAATTTGTCAAGTTATTTGAGTTCTTTTGTCGGGTGGTGGAGTTCTATTGTCAAGCACTTGAGTTCTGCATAGCAGAGCACGACAGAGCACACCAGTGCACGCCAGAGCACGACAGAGCACGCCAGAGCACGCCAGAGCACGCCGGTGCATGCCAGTGCACGCCAGAGTACGCCAGTGCATGCCAGTGCACGCCAGTGCACGCCAGAGTACGCCAGTGCACGCCAATGCACGCCAAAGCACGCCAATGCACGCCAGAGCACGCCAGTGCACGCCAGAGCACGCCCGTGCACCCCAGAGCACGCCAATGCACGCCAATGCACGCCAGTGCACGCCAGAGCACGCCAGAGCACGTCAGTGCACGCCAGAGCACGCCAGAGCACGCCAATGCACGCCAGTGCACGCCAGAGCACGCCAGTGCACGCCAGTGCACGCCAGAGCACGCAAAAGCACGTTAGCGCACGCTAGAGCACGCCAATGCACGCCAAAGCACGCCAATGCACGCCAGTGCACGCCAGAGCACGCCAGTGCACGCCAATACACGCCAGAGCACGCCAATGAACGCCAGAGCACGCCAGTGCACGCCAGAGCACGCCAGTGCACGCCAGAGTACGCCAGTGCACGCCAGAGCACGCCTTTGCACGCCAATGCACGCCAGTGCACGCCAGAGCACGCCAGAGCACGCCAATGCACGCCAGAGCACGCCAGTGCACGCCAATGCACGCCAATGCATTCCAAACCACGCCAATGCACGCCAGAGTACGCCAGAGCACGCCAGAGCACGCCAGACCACGCCAGACCACGCCAGTACACGCCAGTGCATGCCAGTTCACGCCAGAGCACGGTAGAGCCCAGCAGAAAACAGCTCAGCACTAAAAGTTGCTATAATATTTATTTCTCTTGTTAAAACCATTTTTTAATTACAGGATGTGTAAATCAATGTCCAATACACCATTTAAAGTCTATTGAATCAATAAAATTTTTAGAGCAATTCATGAATAAAAAGTTTTAAAAAACGCACATCAGAGCACTTGAATTTTTAAAAATTTTTCAATTTATTTGAGTGCTTTTGTCGGGTAGTGGAGTTCTATTCTCAAGCACTTGAGTTCTGCATAGCAGAGCACGCCAGAGCACGCCAGTGCACGCCAGAGCACGACAGAGCACGCCAGTGCACGCCAGAGCACGCCAGAGCACGCCAGTGCATGCCAGTGCACGTTAGAGCACGCCAGTGCATGCCAGTGCACGCCAGTGCACGCCAGAGTACGCCAGTTCACGCCAATGCACGCCAAAGCACGCAAATGCACGCCAGTGCACGCCAGAGCACGCCAGAGCATGCCGGTGCAGGCCAGAGCATGCCAGTGCACGCCAGAGCACGCCAGTGCATGCCAGTGCACGCCAGAGCACGCCAGTGCACGCCAGAGTATGCCAGTGCAAGCCAGAGGACGCCAGTGCATGCCAGTGCACGCCAGAGCATGGTAGAGCACAGCAGAGAACAGCTCAGCATTTGAAGTTGCTAAATTATTTATTTTTCTTGTTAAAACCATTTTTTAATTACAGGATGTGTAAATCAATGTCCAATACACCATTTCAAGTCTATTGAATCAATAAATTTATGTATTTAGCGCACGCCAATGCACAATAATGCACGCCAGTGCACGCCAGAGCACGCCAGAGCACGTCAGTGCACACCAGAGCACGCCAGAGCACGCCAGAGCACGCTAGAGCACGCCAGAGCACGCCAAAGCACGCCAGTGCACGCCAGAGCACGCCAGTGCACGTCAGTGCACGCCAGAGCACGCAAGAGCACGTTAGCGCACGCTAGAGCACGCCAATGCACGCCAAAGCACGCCAGAGCACGCCAATGCACGCCAGTGCACGCCAGTGCACGCCAGTGCACGCCAGAGCACGCCTTTGCACGCCAATGCACGCCAGTGCACGCCAGAGCACGCCAGAGCACGCCAATGCACGCCAGTGCACGCCAATGCACGCCAATGCATTCCAAACCACGCCAATGCACAGCAGAGTACGCCAGAGCCCGCCAGAGCACGCCAGAGCACGCCAGTGCACGCCAGAGCACGCCAGTGCACGCCAGAGCACGCCAGTGCACGCCAGAGCACGCCAGTGCACGCCAGAGCACGCCAGTGCACGTCAGTACACGCCAGAGCACGCAACAGCACGTTACCTTACGCTAGAGCACGCCAATGCACGCCAAAGCACGCCAATGCACGCCAGTGCACGCCAGAGCACACCAGTACACGCCAATGCACGCCAGTGCACGCCAATGCACGCCAATGCACGCCAGTGCACGCCAATGCACGCCAAAGCACGCAAATGCACGCCAGAGCACGCCAGTGCACGCCAGAGCACGCCCGTGCACCCCAGAGCACGCCAATGCACACCAATGCACGCTAGTGCACGCCAGAGCACGCCAGAGCACGTCAGTGCACGCCAGAGCACGCCAGAGCACGCCAGAGCACGCTAGAGCACGCCAGAGCACGCCAATGCACGCCAGTGCACGCCAGAGCTCGCCAGTGCACGCAAATACACGCCAGAGCACGCCAATGCACGCCAGAGCACGCCAGAGCACGCCAGAGCACGCCAGTGCACGCCAGAGTACGCCAGTGCACGCCAGAGCACGCCTTTGCACGCCAATGCACGCCAGTGCACGCCAGAGCACGCCAGAGCACGCCAATGCACGCCAGTGCACGCCAATGCACGCCAATGCACGCCAGTGCACGCCAATGCACGCCAAAGCACGCAAATGCACGCCAGTGCACGCCAGAGCACACCAGAGCACACAAGAGCACGCCAGTGCACGCCAGAGCACGCCAGTGCACGCCAGAGCACGCCAGTGCACGCCAGAGCACGCCAGAGCACGCCAGAGCACGCCAGTACACGCCAGAGAACGGTAGAGCACAGCAGAGAACAGCTCACCACTTGAAGTTGCTATAATATTTATTTCTCTTGTTAAAACCATTTTTTCATTACAGGATGTGTAAATCAATGACCAATACACCATTTCAAGTCTATTGAATCAATAAATTTATAGAGCAATTCTTGAACAAAAAGTTTTAGAAAAACGCACATCACAGCACTTGAATTTTTTAAAATTTTTCAAGTTATTTGAGTTCTTTTGTCGGGTAGTGGAGTTCTATTGTCAAGCACTTGAGTTCTGCATAGCAGAGCACGCCAGTGCACGCCAGAGCACGCCCGTGCACGCCAATGCACGCCAGAGCACGCCAATGCACACCAGTGCACGCCAGTGAACGCCAGAGCACGCCAGAGCACGTCAGTGCACGCCAGAGCACGCCAGAGCAGCCAGAGCACGCCAGTGAACGCCAGAGCACGCCAGAGCACGTCAGTGCACGCCAGTGCACGCCAAAGTACGCCAGTGCACGCCAATGCACGCCAAAGCACGCAAATGCACAACAGTGCACGCCTGAGCACGCCAGAGCACGCCAGAGCACACCAGAGCACGCCAGTGCACGCCAAAGCACGCCAGAGCACGCCAGTGCATGCCAGTGCATGGCAGTGCACGCCAGAGCACGCAAGAGCATGCCAGAGCACGGTAGAGCACAGCAGAGAACAGCTCAGCACTTGAAGTTGCTATAATATTTATTTCTCTTGTTAAAACCATTTTTAAATTACAGGATGTGTAAACCAATGTCCAATACACCATTTCAAGTCTATTGAATCAATAAATTGAGAGCAATTCATGAACAAAAAGTTTTAGAAAAACGCACATCACAGCACTTGAATTTTTTAAAATTTGTCAAGTTATTTGAGTTCTTTTGTCGGGTAGTGGAGTTCTATTGTCAAGCACTTGAGTTCTGCATAGCAGAGAACGCCAGAGCACGCCAGTGCACGCCAGAGCACGCCAGAGCACGCCAGTGCATGCCAGAGCACGCCAGTGCACGCCAGAGCACGCCCGTGCACGCCAATGCACGCCAGAGCACGCCAATGCACACCAGTGCACGCCAGTGAACGACAGAGCACGCCAGAGCACGTCAGTGCACGCCAGAGCACGCCAGAGCAGGCAGAGCACGCCAGTGAACGCCAGAGCACGCCAGAGCACGTCAGTGCACGCCAGAGCACGCCAGAGCAGCCAGAGCACGCTAGTGCACGCCAGAGCACGCAAGTGCACGCCAATGCACACCAGAGCACGCCATTGCACGCCCGTGCACGCCAGAGCACGCCAGAGCATGCCAGTGCACGCCAGAGCACGCCTTTGCACGCCAATGCACGCCAGTGCACGCCAGATTACGCCAATACACGCCAGAGCACGCCAGTGCACGCCAATGCACACCAATGCATTCCAAACCACGCCAATGCACGCCAGATTACGCCAGAGCACGCCAGAGAACGCCAGTGCACGCCAGAGCACGCCAGTGCACGCCAATGCACGCCAATGCACGCCAGTGCACGCCAATGCACGCCAAAGCACGCAAATGCACGCCAGTGCAAGCAAGAGCACGCCAGAGCACGCAAGATTACGCCAGTGCACGCCAGAGCACGCCAGTGCACGCCAGAGCACGCCAGACCACGCCAGACCACGCAAGTACACGCCAGTGCATGCCAGTTCACGCCAGAGCACGGTAGAGCCCAGCAGAGAACAGCTCAGCACTTAAAGTTGCTATAATATTTATTTCTCTTGTTAAAACCATTTTTTAATTACAGGATGTGTAAATCAATGTCCAATACACCATTTAAAGTCTATTGAATCAATAAATTTTTTAGAGCAATTCATGAACAAAAAGTTTTAGAAAACGCACATCAGAGCACTTGAATTTTTTAAAATTTTTCAATTTATTTGAGTTTTTTTGTCGGGTAGTGGAGTTCTATTGTCAAGCACTTGAGTTCTGCATAGCAGAGCACGACAGAGCAAACCAGTGCACGCCAGAGCACGCCAGAGCACGCCAGTGCATGCCAGTGCACGCCAGAGTACGCCAGTGCATGCCAGTGCACGCCAGTGCACGCCAGAGTACGCCAGTGCACGCCAATGCACGCCAAAGCACGCCAATGCACGCCAGAGCACGCCAGTGCACGCCAGAGCACGCCCGTTCACCCCAGAGCACGCCAATGCACACCAATGCACGCTAGTGCACGCCAGAGCACGCCAGAGCACGTCAGTGCACGCCAGAGCACGCCAGAGCACGCCAGAGCACGCTAGAGCACGCCAGAGCACGCCAATGCACGCCAGTGTACGCCAGAGCACGCCAGTGCACGTCAGTGCACGCCAGAGCACGCAAGAGCACGTTAGCGCACGCTAGAGCACGCCAATGCACGCCAAAGCACGCCAATGCACGCCAGTGCACGCCAGAGCACGCCAGTGCACGCCAATACACGCCAGAGCACGCCAATGCACGCCAGAGCACGCCAGTGCACGCCAGAGCACGCCAGTGCACGCCAGAGTACGCCAGTGCACGCCAGAGCACGCCAATGCACGCCAATGCACGCCAGTGCACGCCAGAGCACGCCAGAGCACGCCAATGCACGCCAGAGCACGCCAGTGCACGCCAATGCACGCCAATGCATTCCAAACCACGCGAATGCACGCCAGAGTACGCCAGAGCACGCCAGAGCACGCCAGAGCACGCCAGAGCACGCCAGTGCACGCCAGAGCACACCAGTACACGCCAATGCACGCCAGAGCACGCCAATGCACGCCAGTGCACGCCAATGCACGCCAATGCACGCCAGTGCACGCCAATGCACGCCAAAGCACGCAAATGCACGCCAGTGCACGCCAGTGCACGCAAGAGCACGCGAGAGCACGCGAGAGCACGCAAGAGCACGCCAGTGCACGCCAGAGCACGCCAGACCACGCCAGACCACGCCAGTACACGCCAGAGCACGGTAGAGCACAGCAGAGAACAGCTCACCACTTGAAGTTGCTGTAATATTTATTTCTCTTGTTAAAACCAAGTTAAAACCATCAAGTCTATTGAATCAATAAATTTATAGAGCAATTCTTGAACAAAAAGTTTTAGAAAAACGCACATCACAGCACTTGAATTTTTTAAAATTTTTCAAGTTATTTGAGTTCTTTTGTCGGGTAGTGGAGTTCTATTGTCAAGCACTTGAGTTCTGCATAGCAGAGAACGCCAGAGCACGCCAGAGCACGCCAGAGCACGCCAGAGCACGCCAGTGCATGCCAGAGCACGCCCGTGCACGCCAATGCACGCCAGAGCACGCCAATGCACACCAGTGCACGCCAGTGAACGTCAGAGCACGCCAGAGCACGTCAGTGCACGCCAGGGCACGCCAGAGCAGCCAGAGCACGCCAGTGAACGCCAGAGCCCGCCAGAGCACGTCAGTGCACGCCAGAGCACACCAGAGCAGCCAGAGCACGCTAGTGCCCGCCAGAGCACGCAAGTGCACGCCAATGCACACCAGAGCACGCCATTGCACGCCCGTGCACGCCAGAGCACGCCAGAGCATGCCATTGCACGCCAGTGCACGCCAGAGCACGCCTTTAGACGCCAATGCACGCCAGTGCACGCCAGAGCACGCCAATACACGCCAGAGCACGCCAGTGCACGCCAATGCACGCCAATGCATTCCACACTACGCCAATGCACGCCAGAGTACGCCAGAGCACGCCAGAGCACGCCAGTGCACGCCAGAGCACGCCAGTGCACGCCAGAGCACACCAGTACACGCCAATACACGCCAGAGCACGCCAATGCACGCCAGTGCACGCCAATGCACGCCAATGCACGCCAGTGCACGCCAATGCACGCCAAAGCACGCAAATGCACGCCAGTGCACGCCAAAGCACGCAAGAGCATGTCAGAGCACGCCAGTGCACGCCAGAGCACGCCAGTGCACGCCAGACTACGCCAGACCACGCCAGACCACGCCAGTACACGCCAGTGCATGCCAGTTCACGCCAGAGCACGGTAGAGCCCAGCAGAGAACAGCTCAGCACTTAAAGTTGCTATAATATTTATTTCTCTTGTTAAAACCATTTTTTAATTACAGGATGTGTCCAATACACCATTTAAAGTCTATTGAATCAATAAATTTTTTAGAGCAATTCATGAACAAAAAGTTTTAGAAAACGCACATCAGAGCACTTGAATTTTTTAAAATTTTTCAATTTATTTGAGTGCTTTTGTCGGGTAGTGGAGTTCTATTGTCAAGCACTTGAGTTCTGCATAGCAAAGCACGCCAGAGCACGCCAGTGCACGCCAAAGCACGCCACAGCACGCCAGTGCACGCCAGAGCACGCACTGCACGCCAATGCACGCCAGAGCACGCCAATGCACACCAGTGCACGCCAGTGAACGCCAGAGCACGCCAGAGCACGTCAGTGCACGCCAGAACACGCCAGAGCACGCCAGAGCACGCAAGTGCACGCCAATGCACACCAGAGCACTCCAATGCACGCCAGTGCACGCCAGAGCACGCCAGAGCATGCCAGTGCACGCCAGAGCACGCCAGTGCATGCCAGTGCACGCCAGAGCACGCCAGTGCATACCAGTGCACGCCAATGCACGCCAGTGCACGCCAGAGTACGCCAATGCACGCCAATGCACGCCAAAGCACGCAAATGCACGCCAGAGCACGCAAGAGCATGCCAGTGCACGCCAGAGCACGCCAGAGCACGCCAGTGCATGCCAGTGCACGCCAGAGCACGCCAGCGCATGCCAGTTTACGCCAGTGCACGCCAGAGTACGCCAGTGCACGCCAGAGCATGCCAGTGCAAGCCAAAGCACGCCAGTGCACGCCAGTGTATGCCAGTGCACGCCAGAGCACGGTAGAGCACAGCAGAGAACAGCTTACCACTTGAAGTTGCTGTAATAATTATTTCTCTTGTTAAAACCATTTTTTAATTACAGGATGTGTAAATCAATGACCAATACACCATTTCAAGTCTATTGAATCAATAAATTTATAGAGCAATTCTTGAACAAAAAGTTTTAGAAAAACGCACATCACAGCACTTGAATTTTTTAAAATTTTTCAAGTTATTTGAGTTCTTTTGTCGGGTAGTGGAGTTCTATTGTCAAGCACTTGAGTTCTGCATAGCAGAGAACGCCAGAGCACGCCAGAGCACGCCAGTGCATGCCAGAGCACGCCAGTGCACGCCAGAGCACGCCCGTGCACGCCAATGCACGCCAGAGCACGCCAATGCACACCAGTGCACGCCAGTGAACGCCAGAGCACGCCAGAGCAAGTCAGTGCACGCCAGAGCATGCCAGAGCAGCCAGAGCACGCCAGTGAACGCCAGAGCACGCCAGCGCACGTCAGTGCACGCCAGAGCACGCCAGAGCAGCCAGAGCACGCTAGTGCACGCCAGAGCACGCAAGTGCACGCCAATGCACACCAGAGCACGCCATTGCACGCCCGTGCACGCCAGAGCACGCCAGAGCATGCCAGTGCACGTCAGTGCACGCCAGAGCACGCAAGAGCAAGTTAGAGCACGCTAGAGCACGCCAGAGCGAGAAAGTGCAGGCCAGTGCACGCCAGAGCACTCCAGTGCACGCCAATGCACGCCAGAGCACGCCAATTCACGCCCGTGCACCCCAGAGCACGCCAATGCACACCAATGCACGCTAGTGCACGCCAGAGCACGCCAGAGCACGCCAGTGCACGTCAGTGCACGCCAGAGCACGCAAGAGCACGTTAGCGCACGCTAGAGCACGCCAATGCACGCCAGTGCACGCCAGAGCACGCCAGTGCACGCCAATACACGCCAGAGCACGCCAATGCACGCCAGAGCACGCCAGTGCACGCCAGAGTACGCCAGTGCACGCCAGAGCACGCCTTTGCACGCCAATGCACGCCAGTGCACGCCAGAGCACGCCAGAGCACGCCAGTGCACGCCAATGCACGCCAATGCATTCCAAACCACGCCAATGCACGCCAGAGTACGCCAGAGCACGCCAGAGCACGCCAGTGCATGCCAGTGCACGCCAGAGCACGCCAGCGCATGCCAGTTTACGCCAGTGCACGCCAGAGTACGCCAGTGCACGCCAGAGCATGCCAGTGCAAGCCAAAGCACGCCAGTGCACGCCAGTGTATGCCAGTGCACGCCAGAGCACGGTAGAGCACAGCAGAGAACAGCTTACCACTTGAAGTTGCTGTAATAATTATTTCTCTTGTTAAAACCATTTTTTAATTACAGGATGTGTAAATCAATGACCAATACACCATTTCAAGTCTATTGAATCAATAAATTTATAGAGCAATTCTTGAACAAAATGTTTTAGAAAAACGCACATCACAGCACTTGAATTTTTTAAAATTTTTCAAGTTATTTGAGTTCTTTTGTCGGGTAGTGGAGTTCTATTGTCAAGCACTTGAGTTCTGCATAGCAGAGAACGCCAGAGCACGCCAGAGCACGCCAGTGCATGCCAGAGCACGCCAGTGCACGCCAGAGCACGCCCGTGCACGCCAATGCACGCCAGAGCACGCCAATGCACACCAGTGCACGCCAGTGAACGCCAGAGCACGCCAGAGCAAGTCAGTGCACGCCAGAGCATGCCAGAGCAGCCAGAGCACGCCAGTGAACGCCAGAGCACGCCAGCGCACGTCAGTGCACGCCAGAGCACGCCAGAGCAGCCAGAGCACGCTAGTGCACGCCAGAGCACGCAAGTGCACGCCAATGCACACCAGAGCACGCCATTGCACGCCCGTGCACGCCAGAGCACGCCAGAGCATGCCAGTGCACGTCAGTGCACGCCAGAGCACGCAAGAGCAAGTTAGAGCACGCTAGAGCACGCCAGAGCGAGAAAGTGCAGGCCAGTGCACGCCAGAGCACTCCAGTGCACGCCAATGCACGCCAGAGCACGCCAATTCACGCCCGTGCACCCCAGAGCACGCCAATGCACACCAATGCACGCTAGTGCACGCCAGAGCACGCCAGAGCACGCCAGTGCACGTCAGTGCACGCCAGAGCACGCAAGAGCACGTTAGCGCACGCTAGAGCACGCCAATGCACGCCAGTGCACGCCAGAGCACGCCAGTGCACGCCAATACACGCCAGAGCACGCCAATGCACGCCAGAGCACGCCAGTGCACGCCAGAGTACGCCAGTGCACGCCAGAGCACGCCTTTGCACGCCAATGCACGCCAGTGCACGCCAGAGCACGCCAGAGCACGCCAGTGCACGCCAATGCACGCCAATGCATTCCAAACCACGCCAATGCACGCCAGAGTACGCCAGAGCACGCCAGAGCACGCCAGTGCACGCCAGAGCACGCCACTGCACGCCAGAGCACACCAGTACACGCCAATGCACGCCAGAGCACGCCAATGCACGCCAGTGCACGCCAATGCACGCCAGAGCACGCCAGTGCACGCCAGTGCACGCCAGAGCACGCCAGTGCACGCCAGAGCACGCCAGTGCACGCCAGAGCACGCCAGTGCACGCCAAAGTACGCCAGTGCACGCCAATGCACGCCAAAGCACGCAAATGCACGCCAGTGCACGGCAGAGCACGCCAGAGCACGCCAGTGCACGCCAAAGCACGCCAGAGCACGCCAGTGCATGCCAGTGCATGGCAGTGCACGCCAGAGCACGCCAGAGCACGCCAATGCACACCAGTGCACGCCAGTGCACGCCAAAGCACGCAAGAGCACGTCAGTGCACGCCAGAGCACGCCAGAGCACGCCAGAGCACGCTAGAGCACGCCAGAGCACGCAAGTGCACGCCAGAGCACGCCAGAGCACGCCAAAGCACGCCAGAGCACGCCAGAGCACGCCAAAGCACGCAAAAGAACGCCAGAGCACGCCCGTGCACGTCAATGCGCGCCAGAGCACGCCAATGCACACCAGTGCACGCCAGAGCACGCTAGAGCACGCCAGAGAACGCAAGTGCACGCCAATGCACACCAGAGCACGCCAATGCACGCCAGTGCACGCCAATGCACGCCAGTGCACGCCAGAGCACGCCAGTGCACGTCAGTGCTCGCCAGAGCAAACAAGAGCACGTTAGAGCACGCTAGAGCACGCCAGAGCACGCAAGTGCACGCCAGTGCACGCCAGAGCACACCGGTGTACGCCAATGCACGCAGACCACGCCAATGCACTCCAGTGCAAGCCAGAGCACGCCAATGCACGCCAGAGAACGCCAATAAACGCCAATAAACGCCAGTGCACGCTAGTGCTCGCCAAAGTACGCCAGTGCACGCCAATGCACGCCAAAGCACGCAAATGCACGCCAGAGCACGCCAATGCACACCAGTGCACGCCAGTGAACGCCAGAGCAAGCCATAGCAATCAGTGCACGCCAGGGCGCGCCAGAGCACGCCAGAGCACGCTAGAGCACGCCAGAGCACGCAAGTGCACGCCAATGCACACCAGAGCACGCCAATGCACGCCAGTGCACGCCAGAGCACGCCAGAGCACGCCAGTGCACGCCAGTGCACGCCAGTGCACGCCAGTGCACGCCAGAGCACGCAAGAGCACGTTAGAGCACGCTAGAGCACGCCAGAGCACGCAAGTGCACTCCATTGCACGCCAGAGCACGCCAGTGCACGCCAATGCACACCAGAGCACGCCAATGCACGCCAGTGCACGCCAGAGCACGCCAATGCACGCCAGAGAACGCCAATGCACGCCAGAGCACGCCAGTGCACGCCAATGCACGCCAGAGCACGCCAATGCACGCCAGAGCACGCCAGAGCACGCCAAAGCACGCCAGAGCACGCCAGTGCACGCCAGTGCGCGCCAGAGCACGCCCGTGCACGCCAATGCTCGCCAGAGCACGCCAATTCACGCCAGTGCACGCCAGAGCACGCCAGAGCACGTCAGTGCAGGTCAGTGAACGCCAGAGCACGCAAGAGCACGCAAGAGCACGCTACAGCACGCCAGAGCATGCAAGTGCACGCCAATGCACACCACGCAATGCACGCCAGAGCACGCTAGAGCTCGCTAGAGCACGCCAGTGCACGCCAGTGCACGCCAATGCACGCCAGTGCACGCCAAAGCACGCCAGAACACGCCAATGCACGCCATTGCACGCCAGAGCACAACAATGCACGCCAGAGAACGCCAATGCATGCCAGAGCACGCTAGTGCACGCCAATGCAAGCCAATGCACGCCAGAGCACGCCAGTGCACGCCAATGCACGCCAGTGCACGCCAATGCACGCCAGTGCACGCCAATGCACGCCAGTGCACGCCAGAGCACGCCAGAGCACGCCAATGCACGCCAGAGCACGCCAGTGCACGCCAATGCACGCCAATGCACGCCAGAGCACGCCAATGCACGCCAGTGCACGCCAGAGCACGCCAGAGCACGCCAATGCACGCCAATGCACGCCAGAGCACGCCAATGCACGCCAGTGCACGCCAGAGCAAGCCAGAGCACGCCAATGCACGCCAATGCACGCCAGAGCACGCCAATGCACGCCAATGCACGCCAGAGCACGCCAGAGCAAGCCAGTGCACGTCAGTGCAGGCCAGAGCACGCCAGAGCATGCCAGAGCACGCCAATGCACATCAGAGCACGCCAGCATCAATAGACTTGAAATGGTGTATTGGACATTGATTTACACATCCTGTAATGAAAAAATGGTTTTAACAAGAGAAATAAATATTATAGCAACTTTAAGTGCTGAGCTGTTCTCTGCTGGGCTCTACCGTGCTCTGGCGTGAACTGGCATGCACTGGCGTGTACTGGTGTGCTCTGGCGTGCACTGGCGTGCACTGGCGTGCTCTGGCGTGCTCTGGCGTGCTCTGGCGTGCACTGGCATGCATTGGCGTGCTTTGGCGTGCATTGGCGTGCATTAGCGTGAACTGGCGTGCTCTGACGTGCACTGGCGTGCACTGACGTGCACTGACGTGCACTGGCGTGCTCTGGCGTGCACTGGCGTACATTGGCATGCTCTGGCGTGCACTGGCGTGCTCTGGCGTGCATTGGCGTGCTCTGGAGTGCTCTGGTGAGCACTGACCTGCACTGGCTTGCTCTGGCCTGCTCTGGCGTGCACTGGTGTGCATTGGCGTGCTCTGGCGTTCTCTGGCGTGCTGTGGAGTGCTCTGGCGTGCACTGGCGTGCTCTGGCGTGCTCTGCTATGCAGAACTCAAGTGCTTGACAATAGAACTCCACTACCCGACAAAAGAACTCAAATAACTTGAAACATTTTAAAAAATTCAAGTGCTGTGATGTGCGTTTTTCTAAAACTTTTTGTTTATGAATTGCTCTATGAATTTATTGATTCAATAGACTTGAAATGGTGTATTGGACATTGATTTACACATCCTGTAATTGAAAAATGGTTTTAAAAAGAGAAATAAATATCATAGCAACTTCAAGTGCTGAGCTGTTCTCTGCTGTGCTCTTCCGTGCTCTGGCGTGCACTGGCATGCACTGGCGTGCTCTGGCGTGCACTGGCGTGCTCTGGCGTTCACTGGCGTGCACTGGCGTGCACTGGCGTGCTCTGGCGTACACTGGCATGCACTGGCGTGCACTGGCGTGCTCTGGCTTGCTCTGGCTTGCTCTGGCGTGCTCTGGCGTGCACTGGCGTGCACTGGCGTGCTCTATTGGCGTGCTCTGGCGTGCTCTGGAGTGCTCTGGCTTGCTCTGGCTTGCTCTGGCGTGCTCTTGCGTGAACTGGCGTGTTCTGGCGTGCTCTGGCTTGCTCTGGCTTGCACTGGCGTGCTCTGGCGTGCATTGGCGTGCATTGGCGTGCTCTGGCGTGCATTTGTGTGCATTGGCGTGCTCTGGCGTGCATTTGTGTGCACTGGCGTGCTCTGGCGTACATTGGCGTGCACTGGCGTTCTCTGGCGTGCACTTTCGTGCACTGGCGTGCACTGGCGTGCTCTGGCGTGCACTGGCGTGCTCTGGCGTGCACTGGCGTGCTCTGGCGTGCTCTGCTATGCAGAACTCAAGTGCTTGACAATAGAACTCCACTACCCGACAAAAGAACTCAAATAACTTGAAAAATTTTATGTATATGTATGTATGTTTGTATGTATATTAACATTTATATACCGCACTTTCTCATATAATAACAATACGTTCAAATGACGGTTTAAAAGTGAGCTGTGCTTTAGTGACGGGCAGTTAAAAAAGGGTATGACAAGGTAAAAAAGTGTTTCTTAAGGAGTTTCTTGAAATCTTGGCGACTAGAAGTTGACCGGATAGCTGGTGGAAGTTCGTTCCAGTAGTGCGGTGCATAAGAGATAAACGACCGCTTTTGGTAGGCTGGCTTTGGTGGAGCGTTCTTCTTCCCCCGAGTTCTAGTGGAGGCCACCACACGAAGACTCCTCGCCTCCGCGCGTAAACCTGCACGGCCGGGTACGTGGAGAGCAACGCATTCTTGTAGGTAGACTGGTGCAGTTCCTTGCAGACAGTCGAAGACAAGAAGTAGGACCTTAAAGAGAATCCTGTAGTGGATAGGGAGCCAGTGCAGTCGAAATCTTGACTCTTCAGTGGAAAAAACGCCTCGGTGAATTAGGCGGGCGGCTGAGTCCTGCACCGATTGAAGAGGTCTTAATTTCTCCTTTGAAAGTCCAGCCAGTAAGGAGTTGACGTAGTCAAGATGTGATATGACAAGCGAGTGCACAAGAATCTTCGTGGCTTCCGTTGTCAGATGACTTCTTATTTTGCCGAGCCGATATAAATTAAAATTTGCGGCTCTTGATATGGCCGAAATTTGACGGTCCATCGTCAGATCAGAGCTAAGGTGAACACCGAGAACTTTCACTGATGTAGTAGGTGTGACAAGGTTGTCACCAACACGAAATGGCAGTGGAGCTAATTTTCCAGCCAGCTCGGAGGGGGCAAAGTAAAGAACCTCACTTTTTGAGGGATTCAACTTGACCCAGTTGAATGAGAACCAGTCGATTAAGTCGCCGGCGCACTCGGACAAGATCCTAAGGGCGTCGAATTGGTCGAGACAGTCACGTGAGAAACCGAACTCGAGGTAGATGGCTGTATCGTCGGAGTACTGCTCGATGCTGATGCCGTACCGCTCAGCCACCAGCCGTAAACAGTTCACATAAATGGTATAGAGTTTAGGACCAAGGACAGATCCTTGGGGGACTCCATACTTAACTTGAACCGGAACCGATTCAACACCATCCACGATCACCGATTGAGTCCGGTTTCTTAGATATGAAGCGATCCAGGCAAGAGGCTTTCCATCAATGCCACAGTGGGAAGAGATTCGATCAAGAAGAATTTCATGATCGATCGTGTCAAAAGCGGCGGTCAGATCGAGAAGAAGAACGACACAGCCATGTCCCTGACTAGCAGCTTGAAGTAAGTCATTCTGAAGTGCCAGTAGCGCGGTCTCGGTCGAGTGATTAGGGCGATAGGCATACTGAGTCGGTGAAAGGATCTCATGGCTGGCCAGATGAGCATCAAGCTGGTGGGCTGCTAGTCGCTCAAGAACTTTAGACAAGAACGAGAGATTAGTTACTGGTCGATAATTGGAGAAAACTTCCTTATCGAGTGCTGGCTTCTTAAGAAGAGGCGTAATGAGACCGTGCTTGAAGATCTGAGGGAAAACGCCGGTCTGGAAAGATAGGTTGACTATGGAAGTGATCGCTGGAACGAGCAGTGGGGCCACCTTCTTAAGGATACCAGTGGGAATAGGATCCAATCCGCAGGATTTTGTGGGGGAGGCAACGATCACACGATGGACTTCCTCGATACTGACGATGGAGAACTCAGTGAGCAGATCAGAGTCTGTTCGAGTGTCCAAAAAGTGAACCGAGCCAATGACACTGGTTGGATCAATCCTAGCTCTAGAACCAATAAGTTCATCCTTGATTGCGTCTACCTTGTCGCTGTAAAAGGAAGAAAAGGCGTTGGCCAAATTAGCTGAAGACTGATGAGTCGGGAGTGATCGCTCTTTAGAACGACCAAGCCATGAGTCAACAATCTTGTATAGTTTCTTCTGGTCGCCAGAGCAGTCGGCAATAGTAGAACAGAGATAGTCGGCCTTCACCTTAAATAAAAGTCTTCGATATTCAGAGCGAAGGCACTTGTATGATTCAAAATGGCCTTGAAGGTATCCACCACCACGCCAGATTCTCTCAGCTCTTCGAAGTTTGTGCCGAAAAAACAAGAATGTCGGAGTTTATCCACGGGGCAGGGTCACGAAGCACCGCGACACTAGTCTTCAGCGGGGCGTGCGACTCCACGACGCCACGAATCTCCTGAAACAGGTCGACAAGCGAATCCAGAGTCGCTACTTGGTCTTGATGAACGAACGCCGGAGCAGTAATTAATGGTAGTTGGGACAGGTCAGCTCGCAGAGAATCCAAGTCGATGGAATTGTAGGTACGGAAAGAAAATGACTTTCTCTCCGTCACCGGACGGCGAAGCCCGACGGAACAGATCACGAGGTGGTGGTCGCTGACGAGGCCAGCTACCTGGACGTCGGAGACGAATTTGCTTCCACTGCGAGTGAGAATGAGATCGAGTGTATGAGCCGCACTATGAGTACGACCCAAGACAAGCTGATTCCAGCCCAACTCTTCGACTAGCTGGTTAAAGGAACGAGCCTTGTTGCAGTTAGAGTCGTCAACATGAATGTTGAAATCACCGACGATAACTGGCTCCTCGTTGTTGTCGACCGCAAACTCAAGTAGAGTACGAAACTCTGATAGAAAAGTCGAAAATGTTGGAAAACCAGGGCGCTCTGGCGGACGGTAGATGACGTAGAGTCGGATAGTTTTGGTAGATGAACTGATCTGGACGCAGAGGAGCTCAAAACTAGTCAGGGAGATGTCAAGGTGGACTGCCCTCACATTAAAAGACGCCCTGAAGACTAGACCGACACCACCACCCCTCTTCTTCTTCGCGACCAGACGAGGAACGTGTAATGACATGTAGCCAGGAGGACATGCCGATTTCAAAATGTGATCACCATGGGTGACATTGAGCCACGTCTCGGTAATCGCAAGGAAGTCGAGCCCTGAGGAGATGATTAGATCGGCTATGTCGTGTTTTCTCTTGCAAACCGAGCGGGCATTAAGTAAGCCGAGCCTGGGAACAGAGACGCGAGGAGGGATCTTCTTCTCTTTAGAGGTAGCGGGCCGAGCAAACTGGTAAGGATTCACGGAGTAGAGAGCACATCTAGCCTCGAATCTGACGACAGCAGCTCTTCCCCCCCGGTAGCTTCTTCTTGTTCGTGGAAAAGAAGATCTGAGAAGGTTGTGCTGCCATAACGAATGATGATTTTTGCAAGGGGTCCAGCTAAGAAGTTCCAGCTGCTCACCAACTGATTTGAGAGCAAGTAATAAATCGCGGTCGATAGGAGGACACATTTGCTGATTGATGTAAACAGTGTGTTCAAGTGGCTCCACTGGCGGTGGAAAAAAGAACCAGAGTGACAGATTCAGGGAAGATTTGAGAACGAAAATTCAGTTGCACTTAGATGGACAGGAATCCAATTAATTGGGCCAAGAAGTGTACGAGATGAAACTGTACAGTAAACCTTGTAAAACACACACGGTAAATATAGGTTAAAAAAGCTAAATCACTAAAACAGGCTGCATTCGCGTTCTCTGGCGTGCATTGTCGTGCACTTGCGTGCTCTGGCGTGCACTGGCTTGCACTGGCGTGCTCTTGCGTACTCTTGCGTGCTCTTGCGTGCTCTGGCATGCTCTAGCGTGCTCTAGCGTGCTCTGGCGTGCTCTGGCGTGCTCTTGCGTGCTCTTGCGTGCACTGACGTGCACTGGCGTGCTCTGGCGTGCTCTTGCGTGCTCTGGCGTGCACTGGCGTGCATTGGCTTGCACGGGCTTTCTCTGGCGTGCACTGGCATGCTCTTGCGTGCTCTGGCGTGCACTGGCGTGCACTGGCGTCCTCTGATGTGCATTGGCGTGCTCTGGCGTTCTCTGGCGTTCTCTGGCGTTCTCTGGCGTGCTCTGGCGTGCTTTTGCGTGCTCTGGCGTGCTCTGGCGTGCACTGGCGTGCTCTGGCGTGCTCTGGCGTAATCTGGCGTGCTCTGGCGTGCTCTGGCGTGCACTGGCGTGCATTTGCGTGCTTTGACGTGCATTGACATGCATTGACGTGTACTGGCATGCACTGGCGTGCTCTGGCGTGTACTGGCATGCACTGGCGTGCTCTGGCGTGCTCTGGAGTGCACCGGCATGCACTGGCGTGCTCTGGCGTGCACTGGCGTGCACTGGCGTTCTCTGACGTGCACTGGCATAAACTGGTTTGCACTGGCGTGCTCTTGCGTGCTTTTGCGTGCTCTGGCGTGAACTGGCGTGCTCTGGCGTGCTCTGGCGTACACTGGCATGCACTGGCGTGCTCTGGTTTGCTCTGGCGTGCTCTGGCGTGCACTGGCATGCTCTGGCGTGCTCTGGCGTGCTCTGGCCTGCATTGGCGTGCACTGGCGTTCTCTGGCGTGCACT
>NC_060915.1:4105714-4290780 GCF_021234035.1 Daphnia pulicaria
AATTGATCCAGAATCATTCTTATAGATGAATTGAACCTATCTCTAAGGCATTGAAATGTTTCATCTACGAAATTGGACTGGTAACCATCGTTATTGAAAAAAAATGTCAAGAAATTTTTTATTGAAAACAAACTATTCATCGCCAACGACATCCCGTATTCCCAAGCGGTCACCCTTCCAAGTACTAACGGGACTCGACGTAACTTAACTTCTGGGAGCTGACGAGACCAGGTGCGTTCTACGTGATATGGCCGTTGACATTCAAAAATGAAAATTTACCCTCCCAGTCCCAATGGATGAATAGAAAATCACTTCAAAGTGACAGAAATGTTTGTTCATTGAATTTGGACTGGTAACCATCGCAAATAAAAAGCGCGATCAACTTTGAAAAACTCGCAATGAAATTCATCCAGAATCATTCCTATAGATGAATTGAACCTATCCCTATGTCATTGAAATTTTTGATCTACGAATTTGGACTGGTAACCATTGCGATTAAAAAACGCGATAAAATTTGACAAAATCTCAATGGAATTGATCCAGAATCATTCTTATAGATGAATTGAACCTATCTCTAAGGCATTGAAGTGTTTCATCTACGAAATTGGACTGGTAACCATCGTTATTGAAAAAAAATTTCAAGAAATTTTTTATTGAAAACAAGCTATTCATCGCCAACGACATCCCGTATTCCCAAGCGGTCACCCTTCCAAGTACTAACGGGACTCGACGTAACTTAACTTCTGGGAGCTGACGAGACCAGGTGCGTTCTACGTGATATGGCCGTTGACATTCAAATATGAAAAATTACCCTCCCAGTCCCAATGGATGAATAGAAAATCACTTCAAAGTGACAGAAATGTTTGTTCATTGAATTTGGACTGGTAACCATCGCAAATAAAAAGCGCGATCAACTTTGAAAAACTCGCAATGAAATTCATCCAGAATCATTCCTATAGATGAATTGAACCTATCCCTATGTCATTGAAATTTTTGATCTACGAATTTGGACTGGTAACCATCACGATTAATAACGCGATAAAATTTGACAAACTCTCAATGGAATTGATCCAGAATCATTCTTATAGATGAATTGAACCTATCTCTAAGGCATTGAAATGTTTCATCTACGAAATTGGACTGGTAACCATCGTTATTGAAAAAAAATGTCAAGAAATTTTTTATTGAAAACAAACTATTCATCGCCAACGACATCCCGTATTCCCAAGCGGTCACCCTTCCAAGTACTAACGGGACTCGACGTAACTTAACTTCTGGGAGCTGACGAGACCAGGTGCGTTCTACGTGATATGGCCGTTGACATTCAAAAATGAAAATTTACCCTCCCAGTCCCAATGGATGAATAGAAAATCACTTCAAAGTGACAGAAATGTTTGTTCATTGAATTTGGACTGGTAACCATCGCAAATAAAAAGCGCGATCAACTTTGAAAAACTCGCAATGAAATTCATCCAGAATCATTCCTATAGATGAATTGAACCTATCCCTATGTCATTGAAATTTTTGATCTACGAATTTGGACTGGTAACCATTGCGATTAAAAAACGCGATAAAATTTGACAAAATCTCAATGGAATTGATCCAGAATCATTCTTATAGATGAATTGAACCTATCTCTAAGGCATTGAAATGTTTCATCTACGAAATTGGACTGGTAACCATCGTTATTGAAAAAAAATTTCAAGAAATTTTTTATTGAAAACAAGCTATTCATCGCCAACGACATCCCGTATTCCCAAGCGGTCACCCTTCCAAGTACTAACGGGACTCGACGTAACTTAACTTCTGGGAGCTGACGAGACCAGGTGCGTTCTACGTGATATGGCCGTTGACATTCAAAAATGAAAATTTACCCTCCCAGTCCCAATGGATGAATAGAAAATCACTTCAAAGTGACAGAAATGTTTGTTCATTGAATTTGGACTGGTAACCATCGCAAATAAAAAGCGCGATCAACTTTGAAAAACTCGCAATGAAATTCATCCAGAATCATTCCTATAGATGAATTGAACCTATCCCTATGTCATTGAAATTTTTGATCTACGAATTTGGACTGGTAACCATTGCGATTAAAAAACGCGATAAAATTTGACAAAATCTCAATGGAATTGATCCAGAATCATTCTTATAGATGAATTGAACCTATCTCTAAGGCATTGAAGTGTTTCATCTACGAAATTGGACTGGTAACCATCGTTATTGAAAAAAAATTTCAAGAAATTTTTTATTGAAAACAAGCTATTCATCGCCAACGACATCCCGTATTCCCAAGCGGTCACCCTTCCAAGTACTAACGGGACTCGACGTAACTTAACTTCTGGGAGCTGACGAGACCAGGTGCGTTCTACGTGATATGACCGTTGACATTCAAAAATGAAAATTTACCCTCCCATTCCCAATGGATGAATAGAAAATCACTTCAAAGTGACAGAAATGTTTGTTCATTGAATTTTGACTGGTAACCATCGCGAATAAAAAGCGCGATCAACTTTGAAAAACTCGCAATGAAATTCATCCAGAATCATTCCTATAGATGAATTGAACCTATCCCTATGTCATTGAAATTTTTGATCTACGAATTTGGACTGGTAACCATCACGATTAATAACGCGATAAAATTTGACAAACTCTCAATGGAATTGATCCAGAATCATTCTTATAGATGAATTGAACCTATCTCTAAGGCATTGAAATGTTTCATCTACGAAATTGGACTGGTAACCATCGTTATTGAAAAAAAATTTCAAGAAATTTTTTATTGAAAACAAACTATTCGACATCCCGTATTCCCAAGCGGTCACCCTTCCAAGTACTAACGGGACTCGACGTAACTTAACTTCTGGGAGCTGACGAGACCAGGTGCGTTCTACGTGATATGGCCGTTGACATTCAAATATGAAAAATTACCCTCCCAGTCCCAATGGATGAATAGAAAATCACTTCAAAGTGACAGAAATGTTTGTTCATTGAATTTGGACTGGTAACCATCGCAAATAAAAAGCGCGATCAACTTTGAAAAACTCGCAATGAAATTCATCCAGAATCATTCCTATAGATGAATTGAACCTATCCCTATGTCATTGAAATTTTTGATCTACGAATTTGGACTGGTAACCATCACGATTAAAAAACGCGATAAAATTTGACAAACTCTCAATGGAATTGATCCAGAATCATTCTTATAGATGAATTGAACCTATCTCTAAGGCATTGAAATGTTTCATCTACGAAATTGGACTGGTAACCATCGTTATTGAAAAAAAATGTCAAGAAATTTTTTATTGAAAACAAACTATTCATCGCCAACGACATCCCGGATTCCCAAGCGGTCACCCTTCCAAGTACTAACGGGACTCGACGTAACTTAACTTCTGGGAGCTGACGAGACCAGGTGCGTTCTACGTGATATGGCCGTTGACATTCAAAAATGAAAATTTACCCTCCCAGTCCCAATGGATGAATAGAAAATCACTTCAAAGTGACAGAAATGTTTGTTCATTGAATTTGGACTGGTAACCATCGCAAATAAAAAGCGCGATCAACTTTGAAAAACTCGCAATGAAATTCATCCAGAATCATTCCTATAGATGAATTGAACCTATCCCTATGTCATTGAAATTTTTGATCTACGAATTTGGACTGGTAACCATTGCGATTAAAAAACGCGATAAAATTTGACAAAATCTCAATGGAATTGATCCAGAATCATTCTTATAGATGAATTGAACCTATCTCTAAGGCATTGAAATGTTTCATCTACGAAATTGGACTGGTAACCATCGTTATTGAAAAAAAATTTCAAGAAATTTTTTATTGAAAACAAGCTATTCATCGCCAACGACATCCCGTATTCCCAAGCGGTCACCCTTCCAAGTACTAACGGGACTCGACGTAACTTAACTTCTGGGAGCTGACGAGACCAGGTGCGTTCTACGTGATATGGCCGTTGACATTCAAAAATGAAAATTTACCCTCCCAGTCCCAATGGATGAATAGAAAATCACTTCAAAGTGACAGAAATGTTTGTTCATTGAATTTGGACTGGTAACCATCGCAAATAAAAAGCGCGATCAACTTTGAAAAACTCGCAATGAAATTCATCCAGAATCATTCCTATAGATGAATTGAACCTATCCCTATGTCATTGAAATTTTTGATCTACGAATTTGGACTGGTAACCATTGCGATTAAAAAACGCGATAAAATTTGACAAAATCTCAATGGAATTGATCCAGAATCATTCTTATAGATGAATTGAACCTATCTCTAAGGCATTGAAGTGTTTCATCTACGAAATTGGACTGGTAACCATCGTTATTGAAAAAAAATTTCAAGAAATTTTTTATTGAAAACAAGCTATTCATCGCCAACGACATCCCGTATTCCCAAGCGGTCACCCTTCCAAGTACTAACGGGACTCGACGTAACTTAACTTCTGGGAGCTGACGAGACCAGGTGCGTTCTACGTGATATGGCCGTTGACATTCAAATATGAAAAATTACCCTCCCAGTCCCAATGGATGAATAGAAAATCACTTCAAAGTGACAGAAATGTTTGTTCATTGAATTTGGACTGGTAACCATCGCAAATAAAAAGCGCGATCAACTTTGAAAAACTCGCAATGAAATTCATCCAGAATCATTCCTATAGATGAATTGAACCTATCCCTATGTCATTGAAATTTTTGATCTACGAATTTGGACTGGTAACCATCACGATTAATAACGCGATAAAATTTGACAAACTCTCAATGGAATTGATCCAGAATCATTCTTATAGATGAATTGAACCTATCTCTAAGGCATTGAAATGTTTCATCTACGAAATTGGACTGGTAACCATCGTTATTGAAAAAAAATGTCAAGAAATTTTTTATTGAAAACAAACTATTCATCGCCAACGACATCCCGTATTCCCAAGCGGTCACCCTTCCAAGTACTAACGGGACTCGACGTAACTTAACTTCTGGGAGCTGACGAGACCAGGTGCGTTCTACGTGATATGGCCGTTGACATTCAAAAATGAAAATTTACCCTCCCAGTCCCAATGGATGAATAGAAAATCACTTCAAAGTGACAGAAATGTTTGTTCATTGAATTTGGACTGGTAACCATCGCAAATAAAAAGCGCGATCAACTTTGAAAAACTCGCAATGAAATTCATCCAGAATCATTCCTATAGATGAATTGAACCTATCCCTATGTCATTGAAATTTTTGATCTACGAATTTGGACTGGTAACCATTGCGATTAAAAAACGCGATAAAATTTGACAAAATCTCAATGGAATTGATCCAGAATCATTCTTATAGATGAATTGAACCTATCTCTAAGGCATTGAAATGTTTCATCTACGAAATTGGACTGGTAACCATCGTTATTGAAAAAAAATTTCAAGAAATTTTTTATTGAAAACAAGCTATTCATCGCCAACGACATCCCGTATTCCCAAGCGGTCACCCTTCCAAGTACTAACGGGACTCGACGTAACTTAACTTCTGGGAGCTGACGAGACCAGGTGCGTTCTACGTGATATGGCCGTTGACATTCAAAAATGAAAATTTACCCTCCCAGTCCCAATGGATGAATAGAAAATCACTTCAAAGTGACAGAAATGTTTGTTCATTGAATTTGGACTGGTAACCATCGCAAATAAAAAGCGCGATCAACTTTGAAAAACTCGCAATGAAATTCATCCAGAATCATTCCTATAGATGAATTGAACCTATCCCTATGTCATTGAAATTTTTGATCTACGAATTTGGACTGGTAACCATTGCGATTAAAAAACGCGATAAAATTTGACAAAATCTCAATGGAATTGATCCAGAATCATTCTTATAGATGAATTGAACCTATCTCTAAGGCATTGAAGTGTTTCATCTACGAAATTGGACTGGTAACCATCGTTATTGAAAAAAAATTTCAAGAAATTTTTTATTGAAAACAAGCTATTCATCGCCAACGACATCCCGTATTCCCAAGCGGTCACCCTTCCAAGTACTAACGGGACTCGACGTAACTTAACTTCTGGGAGCTGACGAGACCAGGTGCGTTCTACGTGATATGGCCGTTGACATTCAAAAATGAAAATTTACCCTCCCATTCCCAATGGATGAATAGAAAATCACTTCAAAGTGACAGAAATGTTTGTTCATTGAATTTTGACTGGTAACCATCGCGAATAAAAAGCGCGATCAACTTTGAAAAACTCGCAATGAAATTCATCCAGAATCATTCCTATAGATGAATTGAACCTATCCCTATGTCATTGAAATTTTTGATCTACGAATTTGGACTGGTAACCATCACGATTAATAACGCGATAAAATTTGACAAACTCTCAATGGAATTGATCCAGAATCATTCTTATAGATGAATTGAACCTATCTCTAAGGCATTGAAATGTTTCATCTACGAAATTGGACTGGTAACCATCGTTATTGAAAAAAAATTTCAAGAAATTTTTTATTGAAAACAAACTATTCGACATCCCGTATTCCCAAGCGGTCACCCTTCCAAGTACTAACGGGACTCGACGTAACTTAACTTCTGGGAGCTGACGAGACCAGGTGCGTTCTACGTGATATGGCCGTTGACATTCAAATATGAAAAATTACCCTCCCAGTCCCAATGGATGAATAGAAAATCACTTCAAAGTGACAGAAATGTTTGTTCATTGAATTTGGACTGGTAACCATCGCAAATAAAAAGCGCGATCAACTTTGAAAAACTCGCAATGAAATTCATCCAGAATCATTCCTATAGATGAATTGAACCTATCCCTATGTCATTGAAATTTTTGATCTACGAATTTGGACTGGTAACCATCACGATTAATAACGCGATAAAATTTGACAAACTCTCAATGGAATTGATCCAGAATCATTCTTATAGATGAATTGAACCTATCTCTAAGGCATTGAAATGTTTCATCTACGAAATTGGACTGGTAACCATCGTTATTGAAAAAAAATGTCAAGAAATTTTTTATTGAAAACAAACTATTCATCGCCAACGACATCCCGTATTCCCAAGCGGTCACCCTTCCAAGTACTAACGGGACTCGACGTAACTTAACTTCTGGGAGCTGACGAGACCAGGTGCGTTCTACGTGATATGGCCGTTGACATTCAAAAATGAAAATTTACCCTCCCAGTCCCAATGGATGAATAGAAAATCACTTCAAAGTGACAGAAATGTTTGTTCATTGAATTTGGACTGGTAACCATCGCAAATAAAAAGCGCGATCAACTTTGAAAAACTCGCAATGAAATTCATCCAGAATCATTCCTATAGATGAATTGAACCTATCCCTATGTCATTGAAATTTTTGATCTACGAATTTGGACTGGTAACCATCGTTATTGAAAAAAAATTTCAAGAAATTTTTTATTGAAAACAAGCTATTCATCGCCAACGACATCCCGTATTCCCAAGCGGTCACCCTTCCAAGTACTAACGGGACTCGACGTAACTTAACTTCTGGGAGCTGACGAGACCAGGTGCGTTCTACGTGATATGGCCGTTGACATTCAAAAATGAAAATTTACCCTCCCAGTCCCAATGGATGAATAGAAAATCACTTCAAAGTGACAGAAATGTTTGTTCATTGAATTTGGACTGGTAACCATCGCAAATAAAAAGCGCGATCAACTTTGAAAAACTCGCAATGAAATTCATCCAGAATCATTCCTATAGATGAATTGAACCTATCCCTATGTCATTGAAATTTTTGATCTACGAATTTGGACTGGTAACCATTGCGATTAAAAAACGCGATAAAATTTGACAAAATCTCAATGGAATTGATCCAGAATCATTCTTATAGATGAATTGAACCTATCTCTAAGGCATTGAAATGTTTCATCTACGAAATTGGACTGGTAACCATCGTTATTGGAAAAAAATTTCAAGAAATTTTTTATTGAAAACAAGCTATTCATCGCCAACGACATCCCGTATTCCCAAGCGGTCACCCTTCCAAGTACTAACGGGACTCGACGTAACTTAACTTCTGGGAGCTGACGAGACCAGGTGCGTTCTACGTGATATGGCCGTTGACATTCAAAAATGAAAATTTACCCTCCCATTCCCAATGGATGAATAGAAAATCACTTCAAAGTGACAGAAATGTTTGTTCATTGAATTTTGACTGGTAACCATCGCGAATAAAAAGCGCGATCAACTTTGAAAAACTCGCAATGAAATTCATCCAGAATCATTCCTATAGATGAATTGAACCTATCCCTATGTCATTGAAATTTTTGATCTACGAATTTGGACTGGTAACCATCACGATTAATAACGCGATAAAATTTGACAAACTCTCAATGGAATTGATCCAGAATCATTCTTATAGATGAATTGAACCTATCTCTAAGGCATTGAAATGTTTCATCTACGAAATTGGACTGGTATCCATCGTGATTGAAAAAAAATGTCAAGAAATTTGTTATTGAAAACAAACTATCCATCGCCAACGACATCCCGTATTCCCAAGCGGTCACCCTTCCAAGTACTAACGTGACTCGACGTAACTTAACTTCTGGGAGCTGACGAGACCAGGTGCGTTCTACGTGATATGGCCGTTGACATTCAAAAATGAAAATTTACCCTCCCAGTCCCAATGGATGAATAGAAAATCACTTCAAAGTGACAGAAATGTTTGTTCATTGAATTTTGACTGGTAACCATCGCGAATAAAAAGCGCGATCAACTTTGAAAAACTCGCAATGAAATTCATCCAGAATCATTCCTATAGATGAATTGAACCTATCCCTATGTCATTGAAATTTTTGATCTACGAATTTGGACTGGTAACCATCACGATTAATAACGCGATAAAATTTGACAAACTCTCAATGGAATTGATCCAGAATCATTCTTATAGATGAATTGAACCTATCTCTAAGGCATTGAAATGTTTCATCCACGAAATTGGACTGGTAACCATCGTTATTGAAAAAAAATTTAAAGAAATTTTTTATTGAAAACAAACTATTCATCGCCAACGATATCCCGTATTCCCAAGCGGTCACCCTTCCAAGTACTAACGGGACTCGACGTAACTTAACTTCTGGGAGCTGACGAGACCAGGTGCGTTCTACGTGATATGGCCGTTGACATTCAAAAATGAAAATTTACCCTCCCAGTCCCAATGGATGAATAGAAAATCACTTCAAAGTGACAGAAATGTTTGTTCATTGAATTTGGACTGGTAACCATCGCAAATAAAAAGCGCGATCAACTTTGAAAAACTCGCAATGAAATTCATCCAGAATCATTCCTATAGATGAATTGAACCTATCCCTATGTCATTGAAATTTTTGATCTACGAATTTGGACTGGTAACCATTGCGATTAAAAAACGCGATAAAATTTGACAAAATCTCAATGGAATTGATCCAGAATCATTCTTATAGATGAATTGAACCTATCTCTAAGGCATTGAAGTGTTTCATCTACGAAATTGGACTGGTAACCATCGTTATTGAAAAAAAATTTCAAGAAATTTTTTATTGAAAACAAGCTATTCATCGCCAACGACATCCCGTATTCCCAAGCGGTCACCCTTCCAAGTACTAACGGGACTCGACGTAACTTAACTTCTGGGAGCTGACGAGACCAGGTGCGTTCTACGTGATATGGCCGTTGACATTCAAAAATGAAAATTTACCCTCCCATTCCCAATGGATGAATAGAAAATCACTTCAAAGTGACAGAAATGTTTGTTCATTGAATTTTGACTGGTAACCATCGCGAATAAAAAGCGCGATCAACTTTGAAAAACTCGCAATGAAATTCATCCAGAATCATTCCTATAGATGAATTGAACCTATCCCTATGTCATTGAAATTTTTGATCTACGAATTTGGACTGGTAACCATCACGATTAATAACGCGATAAAATTTGACAAACTCTCAATGGAATTGATCCAGAATCATTCTTATAGATGAATTGAACCTATCTCTAAGGCATTGAAATGTTTCATCTACGAAATTGGACTGGTAACCATCGTGATTGAAAAAAAATGTCAAGAAATTTGTTATTGAAAACAAACTATCCATCGCCAACGACATCCCGTATTCCCAAGCGGTCACCCTTCCAAGTACTAACGTGACTCGACGTAACTTAACTTCTGGGAGCTGACGAGACCAGGTGCGTTCTACGTGATATGGCCGTTGACATTCAAAAATGAAAATTTACCCTCCCAGTCCCAATGGATGAATAGAAAATCACTTCAAAGTGACAGAAATGTTTGTTCATTGAATTTTGACTGGTAACCATCGCGAATAAAAAGCGCGATCAACTTTGAAAAACTCGCAATGAAATTCATCCAGAATCATTCCTATAGATGAATTGAACCTATCCCTATGTCATTGAAATTTTTGATCTACGAATTTGGACTGGTAACCATCACGATTAATAACGCGATAAAATTTGACAAACTCTCAATGGAATTGATCCAGAATCATTCTTATAGATGAATTGAACCTATCTCTAAGGCATTGAAATGTTTCATCTACGAAATTGGACTGGTAACCATCGTTATTGAAAAAAAATGTCAAGAAATTTTTTATTGAAAACAAACTATTCATCGCCAACGACATCCCGTATTCCCAAGCGGTCACCCTTCCAAGTACTAACGGGACTCGACGTAACTTAACTTCTGGGAGCTGACGAGACCAGGTGCGTTCTACGTGATATGGCCGTTGACATTCAAAAATGAAAATTTACCCTCCCAGTCCCAATGGATGAATAGAAAATCACTTCAAAGTGACAGAAATGTTTGTTCATTGAATTTGGACTGGTAACCATCGCAAATAAAAAGCGCGATCAACTTTGAAAAACTCGCAATGAAATTCATCCATAATCATTCCTATAGATGAATTGAACCTATCCCTATGTCATTGAAATTTTTGATCTACGAATTTGGACTGGTAACCATTGCGATTAAAAAACGCGATAAAATTTGACAAAATCTCAATGGAATTGATCCAGAATCATTCTTATAGATGAATTGAACCTATCTCTAAGGCATTGAAATGTTTCATCTACGAAATTGGACTGGTAACCATCGTTATTGAAAAAAAATTTCAAGAAATTTTTTATTGAAAACAAGCTATTCATCGCCAACGACATCCCGTATTCCCAAGCGGTCACCCTTCCAAGTACTAACGGGACTCGACGTAACTTAACTTCTGGGAGCTGACGAGACCAGGTGCGTTCTACGTGATATGGCCGTTGACATTCAAAAATGAAAATTTACCCTCCCAGTCCCAATGGATGAATAGAAAATCACTTCAAAGTGACAGAAATGTTTGTTCATTGAATTTGGACTGGTAACCATCGCAAATAAAAAGCGCGATCAACTTTGAAAAACTCGCAATGAAATTCATCCAGAATCATTCCTATAGATGAATTGAACCTATCCCTATGTCATTGAAATTTTTGATCTACGAATTTGGACTGGTAACCATTGCGATTAAAAAACGCGATAAAATTTGACAAAATCTCAATGGAATTGATCCAGAATCATTCTTATAGATGAATTGAACCTATCTCTAAGGCATTGAAATGTTTCATCTACGAAATTGGACTGGTAACCATCGTTATTGAAAAAAAATTTCAAGAAATTTTTTATTGAAAACAAGCTATTCATCGCCAACGACATCCCGTATTCCCAAGCGGTCACCCTTCCAAGTACTAACGGGACTCGACGTAACTTAACTTCTGGGAGCTGACGAGACCAGGTGCGTTCTACGTGATATGGCCGTTGACATTCAAAAATGAAAATTTACCCTCCCATTCCCAATGGATGAATAGAAAATCACTTCAAAGTGACAGAAATGTTTGTTCATTGAATTTTGACTGGTAACCATCGCGAATAAAAAGCGCGATCAACTTTGAAAAACTCGCAATGAAATTCATCCAGAATCATTCCTATAGATGAATTGAACCTATCCCTATGTCATTGAAATTTTTGATCTACGAATTTGGACTGGTAACCATTGCGATTAAAAAACGTGATAAAATTTGACAAAATCTCAATGGAATTGATCCAGAATCATTCTTATAGATGAATTGAACCTATCTCTAAGGCATTGAAATGTTTCATCTACGAAATTGGACTGGTAACCATCGTTATTGAAAAAAAATTTCAAGAAATTTTTTATTGAAAACAAGCTATTCATCGCCAACGACATCCCGTATTCCCAAGCGGTCACCCTTCCAAGTACTAACGGGACTCGACGTAACTTAACTTCTGGGAGCTGACGAGACCAGGTGCGTTCTACGTGATATGGCCGTTGACATTCAAAAATGAAAATTTACCCTCCCAGTCCCAATGGATGAATAGAAAATCACTTCAAAGTGACAGAAATGTTTGTTCATTGAATTTGGACTGGTAACCATCGCAAATAAAAAGCGCGATCAACTTTGAAAAACTCGCAATGAAATTCATCCAGAATCATTCCTATAGATGAATTGAACCTATCCCTATGTCATTGAAATTTTTGATCTACGAATTTGGACTGGTAACCATTGCGATTAAAAAACGCGATAAAATTTGACAAAATCTCAATGGAATTGATCCAGAATCATTCTTATAGATGAATTGAACCTATCTCTAAGGCATTGAAATGTTTCATCTACGAAATTGGACTGGTAACCATCGTTATTGAAAAAAAATTTCAAGAAATTTTTTATTGAAAACAAGCTATTCATCGCCAACGACATCCCGTATTCCCAAGCGGTCACCCTTCCAAGTACTAACGGGACTCGACGTAACTTAACTTCTGGGAGACGAGACCAGGTGCGTTCTACGTGATATGGCCGTTGACATTCAAAAATGAAAATTTACCCTCCCATTCCCAATGGATGAATAGAAAATCACTTCAAAGTGACAGAAATGTTTGTTCATTGAATTTTGACTGGTAACCATCGCGAATAAAAAGCGCGATCAACTTTGAAAAACTCGCAATGAAATTCATCCAGAATCATTCCTATAGATGAATTGAACCTATCCCTATGTCATTGAAATTTTTGATCTACGAATTTGGACTGGTAACCATCACGATTAATAACGCGATAAAATTTGACAAACTCTCAATGGAATTGATCCAGAATCATTCTTATAGATGAATTGAACCTATCTCTAAGGCATTGAAATGTTTCATCTACGAAATTGGACTGGTAACCATCGTGATTGAAAAAAAATGTCAAGAAATTTGTTATTGAAAACAAACTATCCATCGCCAACGACATCCCGTATTCCCAAGCGGTCACCCTTCCAAGTACTAACGTGACTCGACGTAACTTAACTTCTGGGAGCTGACGAGACCAGGTGCGTTCTACGTGATATGGCCGTTGACATTCAAAAATGAAAATTTACCCTCCCAGTCCCAATGGATGAATAGAAAATCACTTCAAAGTGACAGAAATGTTTGTTCATTGAATTTTGACTGGTAACCATCGCGAATAAAAAGCGCGATCAACTTTGAAAAACTCGCAATGAAATTCATCCAGAATCATTCCTATAGATGAATTGAACCTATCCCTATGTCATTGAAATTTTTGATCTACGAATTTGGACTGGTAACCATCACGATTAATAACGCGATAAAATTTGACAAACTCTCAATGGAATTGATCCAGAATCATTCTTATAGATGAATTGAACCTATCTCTAAGGCATTGAAATGTTTCATCTACGAAATTGGACTGGTAACCATCGTGATTGAAAAAAAATGTCAAGAAATTTGTTATTGAAAACAAACTATCCATCGCCAACGACATCCCGTATTCCCAAGCGGTCACCCTTCCAAGTACTAACGTGACTCGACGTAACTTAACTTCTGGGAGCTGACGAGACCAGGTGCGTTCTACGTGATATGGCCGTTGACATTCAAAAATGAAAATTTACCCTCCCAGTCCCAATGGATGAATAGAAAATCACTTCAAAGTGACAGAAATGTTTGTTCATTGAATTTTGACTGGTAACCATCGCGAATAAAAAGCGCGATCGACTTTGAAAAACTCGCAATGAAATTCATCCAGAATCATTCCTATAGATGAATTGAACCTATCCCTATGTCATTGAAATTTTTGATCTACGAATTTGGACTGGTAACCATCACGATTAATAACGCGATAAAATTTGACAAACTCTCAATGGAATTGATCCAGAATCATTCTTATAGATGAATTGAACCTATCTCTAAGGCATTGAAATGTTTCATCTACGAAATTGGACTGGTAACCATCGTGATTGAAAAAAAATTGTCAAGAAATTTGTTATTGAAAACAAACTATCCATCGCCAACGACATCCCGTATTCCCAAGCGGTCACCCTTCCAAGTACTAACGGGACTCGACGTAACTTAACTTCTGGGAGCTGACGAGACCAGGTGCGTTCTACGTGATATGGCCGTTGACATTCAAAAATGAAAATTTACCCTCCCAGTCCCAATGGATGAATAGAAAATCACTTCAAAGTGACAGAAATGTTTGTTCATTGAATTTTGACTGGTAACCATCGCGAATAAAAAGCGCGATCAACTTTGAAAAACTCGCAATGAAATTCATCCAGAATCATTCCTATAGATGAATTGAACCTATCCCTATGTCATTGAAATTTTTGATCTACGAATTTGGACTGGTAACCATTGCGATTAAAAAACGCGATAAAATTTGACAAACTCTCAATGGAATTGATCCAGAATCATTCTTATAGATGAATTGAACCTATCTCTAAGGCATTGAAATGTTTCATCTACGAAATTGGACTGGTAACCATCGTGATTGAAAAAAAATGTCAAGAAATTTGTTATTGAAAACAAACTATCCATCGCCAACGACATCCCGTATTCCCAAGCGGTCACCCTTCCAAGTACTAACGGGACTCGACGTAACTTAACTTCTGGGAGCTGACGAGACCAGGTGCGTTCTACGTGATATGGCCGTTGACATTCAAAAATGAAAATTTACCCTCCCATTCCCAATGGATGAATAGAAAATCACTTCAAAGTGACAGAAATGTTTGTTCATTGAATTTGGACTGGTAACCATCGCGAATAAAAAGCGCGATCAACTTTGAAAAACTCGCAATGAAATTCATCCAGAATCATTCCTATAGATGAATTGAACCTATCCCTATGTCATTGAAATTTTTGATCTACGAATTTGGACTGGTAACCATCACGATTAATAACGCGATAAAATTTGACAAACTCTCAATGGAATTGATCCAGAATCATTCTTATAGATGAATTGAACCTATCTCTAAGGCATTGAAATGTTTCATCTACGAAATTGGACTGGTAACCATCGTTATTGAAAAAAAATGTCAAGAAATTTGTTATTGAAAACAAACTATCCATCGCCAACGACATCCCGTATTCCCAAGCGGTCACCCTTCCAAGTACTAACGTGACTCGACGTAACTTAACTTCTGGGAGCTGACGAGACCAGGTGCGTTCTACGTGATATGGCCGTTGACATTCAAAAATGAAAATTTACCCTCCCAGTCCCAATGGATGAATAGAAAATCACTTCAAAGTGACAGAAATGTTTGTTCATTGAATTTTGACTGGTAACCATCGCGAATAAAAAGCGCGATCGACTTTGAAAAACTCGCAATGAAATTCATCCAGAATCATTCCTATAGATGAATTGAACCTATCCCTATGTCATTGAAATTTTTGATCTACGAATTTGGACTGGTAACCATCACGATTAATAACGCGATAAAATTTGACAAACTCTCAATGGAATTGATCCAGAATCATTCTTATAGATGAATTGAACCTATCTCTAAGGCATTGAAATGTTTCATCTACGAAATTGGACTGGTAACCATCGTGATTGAAAAAAAATTGTCAAGAAATTTGTTATTGAAAACAAACTATCCATCGCCAACGACATCCCGTATTCCCAAGCGGTCACCCTTCCAAGTACTAACGGGACTCGACGTAACTTAACTTCTGGGAGCTGACGAGACCAGGTGCGTTCTACGTGATATGGCCGTTGACATTCAAAAATGAAAATTTACCCTCCCAGTCCCAATGGATGAATAGAAAATCACTTCAAAGTGACAGAAATGTTTGTTCATTGAATTTTGACTGGTAACCATCGCGAATAAAAAGCGCGATCGACTTTGAAAAACTCGCAATGAAATTCATCCAGAATCATTCCTATAGATGAATTGAACCTATCCCTATGTCATTGAAATTTTTGATCTACGAATTTGGACTGGTAACCATCACGATTAATAACGCGATAAAATTTGACAAACTCTCAATGGAATTGATCCAGAATCATTCTTATAGATGAATTGAACCTATCTCTAAGGCATTGAAATGTTTCATCTACGAAATTGGACTGGTAACCATCGTGATTGAAAAAAAATTGTCAAGAAATTTGTTATTGAAAACAAACTATCCATCGCCAACGACATCCCGTATTCCCAAGCGGTCACCCTTCCAAGTACTAACGGGACTCGACGTAACTTAACTTCTGGGAGCTGACGAGACCAGGTGCGTTCTACGTGATATGGCCGTTGACATTCAAAAATGAAAATTTACCCTCCCAGTCCCAATGGATGAATAGAAAATCACTTCAAAGTGACAGAAATGTTTGTTCATTGAATTTTGACTGGTAACCATCGCGAATAAAAAGCGCGATCAACTTTGAAAAACTCGCAATGAAATTCATCCAGAATCATTCCTATAGATGAATTGAACCTATCCCTATGTCATTGAAATTTTTGATCTACGAATTTGGACTGGTAACCATTGCGATTAAAAAACGCGATAAAATTTGACAAACTCTCAATGGAATTGATCCAGAATCATTCTTATAGATGAATTGAACCTATCTCTAAGGCATTGAAATGTTTCATCTACGAAATTGGACTGGTAACCATCGTGATTGAAAAAAAATGTCAAGAAATTTGTTATTGAAAACAAACTATCCATCGCCAACGACATCCCGTATTCCCAAGCGGTCACCCTTCCAAGTACTAACGGGACTCGACGTAACTTAACTTCTGGGAGCTGACGAGACCAGGTGCGTTCTACGTGATATGGCCGTTGACATTCAAAAATGAAAATTTACCCTCCCATTCCCAATGGATGAATAGAAAATCACTTCAAAGTGACAGAAATGTTTGTTCATTGAATTTGGACTGGTAACCATCGCGAATAAAAAGCGCGATCAACTTTGAAAAACTCGCAATGAAATTCATCCAGAATCATTCCTATAGATGAATTGAACCTATCCCTATGTCATTGAAATTTTTGATCTACGAATTTGGACTGGTAACCATCACGATTAATAACGCGATAAAATTTGACAAACTCTCAATGGAATTGATCCAGAATCATTCTTATAGATGAATTGAACCTATCTCTAAGGCATTGAAATGTTTCATCTACGAAATTGGACTGGTAACCATCGTTATTGAAAAAAAAATGTCAAGAAATTTTTTATTGAAAACAAACTATTCATCGCCAACGACATCCCGTATTCCCAAGCGGTCACCCTTCCAAGTACTAACGGGACTCGACGTAACTTAACTTCTGGGAGCTGACGAGACCAGGTGCGTTCTACGTGATATGGCCGTTGACATTCAAAAATGAAAATTTACCCTCCCAGTCCCAATGGATGAATAGAAAATCACTTCAAAGTGACAGAAATGTTTGTTCATTGAATTTGGACTGGTAACCATCGCAAATAAAAAGCGCGATCAACTTTGAAAAACTCGCAATGAAATTCATCCAGAATCATTCCTATAGATGAATTGAACCTATCCCTATGTCATTGAAATTTTTGATCTACGAATTTGGACTGGTAACCATCACGATTAATAACGCGATAAAATTTGACAAACTCTCAATGGAATTGATCCAGAATCATTCTTATAGATGAATTGAACCTATCTCTAAGGCATTGAAATGTTTCATCTACGAAATTGGACTGGTAACCATCGTGATTGAAAAAAAAATGTCAGGAAATTTGTTATTGAAAACAAACTATCCATCGCCAACGACATCCCGTATTCCCAAGCGGTCACCCTTCCAAGTACTAACGGGACTCGACGTAACTTAACTTCTGGGAGCTGACGAGACCAGGTGCGTTCTACGTGATATGGCCGTTGACATTCAAAAATGAAAATTTACCCTCCCAGTCCCAATGGATGAATAGAAAATCACTTCAAAGTGACAGAAATGTTTGTTCATTGAATTTGGACTGGTAACCATCGCGAATAAAAAGCGCGATCAACTTTGAAAATCTCGCAATGAAATTCATCCAGAATCATTCCTATAGATGAATTGAACCTATCCCTATGTCATTGAAATTTTTGATCTACGAATTTGGACTGGTAACCATCACGATTAATAACGCGATAAAATTTGACAAACTCTCAATGGAATTGATCCAGAATCATTCTTATAGATGAATTGAACCTATCTCTAAGGCATTGAAATGTTTCATCTACGAAATTGGACTGGTAACCATCGTGATTGAAAAAAAAATGTCAGGAAATTTGTTATTGAAAACAAACTATCCATCGCCAACGACATCCCGTATTCCCAAGCGGTCACCCTTCCAAGTACTAACGGGACTCGACGTAACTTAACTTCTGGGAGCTGACGAGACCAGGTGCGTTCTACGTGATATGGCCGTTGACATTCAAAAATGAAAATTTACCCTCCCAGTCCCAATGGATGAATAGAAAATCACTTCAAAGTGACAGAAATGTTTGTTCATTGAATTTGGACTGGTAACCATCGCGAATAAAAAGCGCGATCAACTTTGAAAATCTCGCAATGAAATTCATCCAGAATCATTCCTATAGATGAATTGAACCTATCCCTATGTCATTGAAATTTTTGATCTACGAATTTGGACTGGTAACCATCACGATTAATAACGCGATAAAATTTGACAAACTCTCAATGGAATTGATCCAGAATCATTCTTATAGATGAATTGAACCTATCTCTAAGGCATTGAAATGTTTCATCTACGAAATTGGACTGGTAACCATCGTTATTGAAAAAAAATTTCAAGAAATTTTTTATTGAAAACAAGCTATTCATCGCCAACGACATCCCGTATTCCCAAGCGGTCACCCTTCCAAGTACTAACGGGACTCGACGTAACTTAACTTCTGGGAGCTGACGAGACCAGGTGCGTTCTACGTGATATGGCCGTTGACATTCAAAAATGAAAATTTACCCTCCCAGTCCCAATGGATGAATAGAAAATCACTTCAAAGTGACAGAAATGTTTGTTCATTGAATTTGGACTGGTAACCATCGCAAATAAAAAGCGCGATCAACTTTGAAAAACTCGCAATGAAATTCATCCAGAATCATTCCTATAGATGAATTGAACCTATCCCTATGTCATTGAAATTTTTGATCTACGAATTTGGACTGGTAACCATTGCGATTAAAAAACGCGATAAAATTTGACAAAATCTCAATGGAATTGATCCAGAATCATTCTTATAGATGCATTGAACCTATCTCTAAGGCATTGAAATGTTTCATCTACGAAATTGGACTGGTAACCATCGTTATTGAAAAAAATTTCAAGCAATTTTTTATTGAAAACAAACTATTCATCGCCAACGACATCCCGTATTCCCAAGCGGTCACCCTTCCAAGTACTAACGGGACTCGACGTAACTTAACTTCTGGGAGCTGACGAGACCAGGTGCGTTCTACGTGATATGGCCGTTGACATTCAAAAATGAAAATTTACCCTCCCAGTCCCAATGGATGAATAGAAAATCACTTCAAAGTGACAGAAATGTTTGTTCATTGAATTTGGACTGGTAACCATCGCGAATAAAAAGCGCGATCAACTTTGAAAAACTCGCAATGAAATTCATCCAGAATCATTCCTATAGATGAATTGAACCTATCCCTATGTCATTGAAATTTTTGATCTACGAATTTGGACTGGTAACCATTGCGATTAAAAAACGCGATAAAATTTGACAAAATCTCAATGGAATTGATCCAGAATCATTCTTATAGATGCATTGAACCTATCTCTAAGGCATTGAAATGTTTCATCTACGAAATTGGACTGGTAACCATCGTTATTGAAAAAAATTTCAAGAAATTTTTTATTGAAAACAAACTATTCATCGCCAATGACATCCCGTATTCCCAAGCGGTCACCCTTCCAAGTACTAACGGGACTCGACGTAACTTAACTTCTGGGAGCTGACGAGACCAGGTGCGTTCTACGTGATATGGCCGTTGACATTCAAAAATGAAAATTTACCCTCCCAGTCCCAATGGATGAATAGAAAATCACTTCAAAGTGACAGAAATGTTTGTTCATTGAATTTGGACTGGTAACCATCGCGAATAAAAAGCGCGATCAACTTTGAAAAACTCGCAATGAAATTCATCCAGAATCATTCCTATAGATGAATTGAACCTATCCCTATGTCATTGAAATTTTTGATCTACGAATTTGGACTGGTAACCATCACGATTAATAACGCGATAAAATTTGACAAACTCTCAATGGAATTGATCCAGAATCATTCTTATAGATGAATTGAACCTATCTCTAAGGCATTGAAATGTTTCATCTACGAAATTGGACTGGTAACCATCGTTATTGAAAAAAAATTTCAAGAAATTTTTTATTGAAAACAAGCTATTCATCGCCAACGACATCCCGTATTCCCAAGCGGTCACCCTTCCAAGTACTAACGGGACTCGACGTAACTTAACTTCTGGGAGCTGACGAGACCAGGTGCGTTCTACGTGATATGGCCGTTGACATTCAAAAATGAAAATTTACCCTCCCAGTCCCAATGGATGAATAGAAAATCACTTCAAAGTGACAGAAATGTTTGTTCATTGAATTTGGACTGGTAACCATCGCGAATAAAAAGCGCAATCAACTTTGAAAAACTCGCAATGAAATTCATCCAGAATCATTCCTATAGATGAATTGAACCTATCCCTATGTCATTGAAATTTTTGATCTACGAATTTGGACTGGTAACCATCACGATTAATAACGCGATAAAATTTGACAAACTCTCAATGGAATTGATCCAGAATCATTCTTATAGATGAATTGAACCTATCTCTAAGGCATTGAAATGTTTCATCTACGAAATTGGACTGGTAACCATCGTTATTGAAAAAAAATTTCAAGAAATTTGTTATTGAAAACAAACTATCCATCGCCAACGACATCCCGTATTCCCAAGCGGTCACCCTTCCAAGTACTAACGGAACTCGACGTAACTTAACTTCTGGGAGCTGACGAGACCAGGTGCGTTCTACGTGATATGGCCGTTGACATTCAAAAATGAAAATTTACCCTCCCAGTCCCAATGGATGAATAGAAAATCACTTCAAAGTGACAGAAATGTTTGTTCATTGAATTTGGACTGGTAACCATCGCAAATAAAAAGCGCGATCAACTTTGAAAAACTCGCAATGAAATTCATCCAGAATCATTCCTATAGATGAATTGAACCTATCCCTATGTCATTGAAATTTTTGATCTACGAATTTGGACTGGTAACCATTGCGATTAAAAAACGCGATAAAATTTGACAAAATCTCAATGGAATTGATCCAGAATCATTCTTATAGATGAATTGAACCTATCTCTAAGGCATTGAAATGTTTCATCTACGAAATTGGACTGGTAACCATCGTTATTGAAAAAAAATTTCAAGAAATTTTTTATTGAAAACAAGCTATTCATCGCCAACGACATCCCGTATTCCCAAGCGGTCACCCTTCCAAGTACTAACGGGACTCGACGTAACTTAACTTCTGGGAGCTGACGAGACCAGGTGCGTTCTACGTGATATGGCCGTTGACATTCAAAAATGAAAATTTACCCTCCCAGTCCCAATGGATGAATAGAAAATCACTTCAAAGTGACAGAAATGTTTGTTCATTGAATTTGGACTGGTAACCATCGCGAATAAAAAGCGCGATCAACTTTGAAAAACTCGCAATGAAATTCATCCAGAATCATTCCTATAGATGAATTGAACCTATCCCTATGTCATTGAAATTTTTGATCTACGAATTTGGACTGGTAACCATCACGATTAAAAAACGCGATAAAATTTGACAAAATCTCAATGGAATTGATCCAGAATCATTCTTATAGATGAATTGAACCTATCTCTAAGGCATTGAAATGTTTCATCTACGAAATTGGACTGGTAACCATCGTTATTGAAAAAAAATTTCAAGAAATTTTTTATTGAAAACAAGCTATTCATCGCCAACGACATCCCGTATTCCCAAGCGGTCACCCTTCCAAGTACTAACGGGACTCGACGTAACTTAACTTCTGGGAGCTGACGAGACCAGGTGCGTTCTACGTGATATGGCCGTTGACATTCAAAAATGAAAATTTACCCTCCCAGTCCCAATGGATGAATAGAAAATCACTTCAAAGTGACAGAAATGTTTGTTCATTGAATTTGGACTGGTAACCATCGCGAATAAAAAGCGCGATCAACTTTGAAAAACTCGCAATGAAATTCATCCAGAATCATTCCTATAGATGAATTGAACCTATCCCTATGTCATTGAAATTTTTGATCTACGAATTTGGACTGGTAACCATCACGATTAATAACGCGATAAAATTTGACAAACTCTCAATGGAATTGATCCAGAATCATTCTTATAGATGAATTGAACCTATCTCTAAGGCATTGAAATGTTTCATCTACGAAATTGGACTGGTAACCATCGTTATTGAAAAAAAATTTCAAGAAATTTGTTATTGAAAACAAACTATCCATCGCCAACGACATCCCGTATTCCCAAGCGGTCACCCTTCCAAGTACTAACGGAACTCGACGTAACTTAACTTCTGGGAGCTGACGAGACCAGGTGCGTTCTACGTGATATGGCCGTTGACATTCAAAAATGAAAATTTACCCTCCCAGTCCCAATGGATGAATAGAAAATCACTTCAAAGTGACAGAAATGTTTGTTCATTGAATTTGGACTGGTAACCATCGCAAATAAAAAGCGCGATCAACTTTGAAAAACTCGCAATGAAATTCATCCAGAATCATTCCTATAGATGAATTGAACCTATCCCTATGTCATTGAAATTTTTGATCTACGAATTTGGACTGGTAACCATTGCGATTAAAAAACGCGATAAAATTTGACAAAATCTCAATGGAATTGATCCAGAATCATTCTTATAGATGAATTGAACCTATCTCTAAGGCATTGAAATGTTTCATCTACGAAATTGGACTGGTAACCATCGTTATTGAAAAAAAATTTCAAGAAATTTTTTATTGAAAACAAGCTATTCATCGCCAACGACATCCCGTATTCCCAAGCGGTCACCCTTCCAAGTACTAACGGGACTCGACGTAACTTAACTTCTGGGAGCTGACGAGACCAGGTGCGTTCTACGTGATATGGCCGTTGACATTCAAAAATGAAAATTTACCCTCCCAGTCCCAATGGATGAATAGAAAATCACTTCAAAGTGACAGAAATGTTTGTTCATTGAATTTGGACTGGTAACCATCGCAAATAAAAAGCGCGATCAACTTTGAAAAACTCGCAATGAAATTCATCCAGAATCATTCCTATAGATGAATTGAACCTATCCCTATGTCATTGAAATTTTTGATCTACGAATTTGGACTGGTAACCATTGCGATTAAAAAACGCGATAAAATTTGACAAAATCTCAATGGAATTGATCCAGAATCATTCTTATAGATGCATTGAACCTATCTCTAAGGCATTGAAATGTTTCATCTACGAAATTGGACTGGTAACCATCGTTATTGAAAAAAATTTCAAGAAATTTTTTATTGAAAACAAACTATTCATCGCCAACGACATCCCGTATTCCCAAGCGGTCACCCTTCCAAGTACTAACGGGACTCGACGTAACTTAACTTCTGGGAGCTGACGAGACCAGGTGCGTTCTACGTGATATGGCCGTTGACATTCAAAAATGAAAATTTACCCTCCCAGTCCCAATGGATGAATAGAAAATCACTTCAAAGTGACAGAAATGTTTGTTCATTGAATTTGGACTGGTAACCATCGCGAATAAAAAGCGCGATCAACTTTGAAAAACTCGCAATGAAATTCATCCAGAATCATTCCTATAGATGAATTGAACCTATCCCTATGTCATTGAAATTTTTGATCTACGAATTTGGACTGGTAACCATCACGATTAATAACGCGATAAAATTTGACAAACTCTCAATGGAATTGATCCAGAATCATTCTTATAGATGAATTGAACCTATCTCTAAGGCATTGAAATGTTTCATCTACGAAATTGGACTGGTAACCATCGTTATTGAAAAAAATTTCAAGAAATTTTTTATTGAAAACAAACTATTCATCGCCAACGACATCCCGTATTCCCAAGCGGTCACCCTTCCAAGTACTAACGGGACTCGACGTAACTTAACTTCTGGGAGCTGACGAGACCAGGTGCGTTCTACGTGATATGGCCGTTGACATTCAAAAATGAAAATTTACCCTCCCAGTCCCAATGGATGAATAGAAAATCACTTCAAAGTGACAGAAATGTTTGTTCATTGAATTTGGACTGGTAACCATCGCGAATAAAAAGCGCGATCAACTTTGAAAAACTCGCAATGAAATTCATCCAGAATCATTCCTATAGATGAATTGAACCTATCCCTATGTCATTGAAATTTTTGATCTACGAATTTGGACTGGTAACCATCACGATTAATAACGCGATAAAATTTGACAAACTCTCAATGGAATTGATCCAGAATCATTCTTATAGATGAATTGAACCTATCTCTAAGGCATTGAAATGTTTCATCTACGAAATTGGACTGGTAACCATCGTTATTGAAAAAAAATTTCAAGAAATTTGTTATTGAAAACAAACTATTCATCGCCAACGACATCCCGTATTCCCAAGCGGTCACCCTTCCAAGTACTAACGGGACTCGACGTAACTTAACTTCTGGGAGCTGACGAGACCAGGTGCGTTCTACGTGATATGGCCGTTGACATTCAAAAATGAAAATTTACCCTCCCAGTCCCAATGGATGAATAGAAAATCACTTCAAAGTGACAGAAATGTTTGTTCATTGAATTTGGACTGGTAACCATCGCGAATAAAAAGCGCGATCAACTTTGAAAAACTCGCAATGAAATTCATCCAGAATCATTCCTATAGATGAATTGAACCTATCCCTATGTCATTGAAATTTTTGATCTACGAATTTGGACTGGTAACCATCACGATTAATAACGCGATAAAATTTGACAAACTCTCAATGGAATTGATCCAGAATCATTCTTATAGATGAATTGAACCTATCTCTAAGGCATTGAAATGTTTCATCTACGAAATTAGACTGGTAACCATCGTTATTGAAAAAAAATTTCAAGAAATTTGTTATTGAAAACAAACTATCCATCGCCAACGACATCCCGTATTCCCAAGCGGTCACCCTTCCAAGTACTAACGGAACTCGACGTAACTTAACTTCTGGGAGCTGACGAGACCAGGTGCGTTCTACGTGATATGGCCGTTGACATTCAAAAATGAAAATTTACCCTCCCAGTCCCAATGGATGAATAGAAAATCACTTCAAAGTGACAGAAATGTTTGTTCATTGAATTTGGACTGGTAACCATCGCGAATAAAAAGCGCGATCAACTTTGAAAATCTCGCAATGAAATTCATCCAGAATCATTCCTATAGATGAATTGAACCTATCCCTATGTCATTGAAATTTTTGATCTACGAATTTGGACTGGTAACCATCACGATTAATAACGCGATAAAATTTGACAAACTCTCAATGGAATTGATCCAGAATCATTCTTATAGATGAATTGAACCTATCTCTAAGGCATTGAAATGTTTCATCTACGAAATTGGACTGGTAACCATCGTTATTGAAAAAAAATTTCAAGAAATTTTTTATTGAAAACAAGCTATTCATCGCCAACGACATCCCGTATTCCCAAGCGGTCACCCTTCCAAGTACTAACGGGACTCGACGTAACTTAACTTCTGGGAGCTGACGAGACCAGGTGCGTTCTACGTGATATGGCCGTTGACATTCAAAAATGAAAATTTACCCTCCCAGTCCCAATGGATGAATAGAAAATCACTTCAAAGTGACAGAAATGTTTGTTCATTGAATTTGGACTGGTAACCATCGCGAATAAAAAGCGCGATCAACTTTGAAAAACTCGCAATGAAATTCATCCAGAATCATTCCTATAGATGAATTGAACCTATCCCTATGTCATTGAAATTTTTGATCTACGAATTTGGACTGGTAACCATCACGATTAATAACGCGATAAAATTTGACAAACTCTTAATGGAATTGATCCAGAATCATTCTTATAGATGAATTGAACCTATCTCTAAGGCATTGAAATGTTTCATCTACGAAATTGGACTGGTAACCATCGTGATTGAAAAAAATGTAAAGAAATTTGTTATTGAAAACAAACTATCCATCGCCAACGACATCCCGTATTCCCAAGCGGTCACCCTTCCAAGTACTAACGGAACTCGACGTAACTTAACTTCTGGGAGCTGACGAGACCAGGTGCGTTCTACGTGATATGGCCGTTGACATTCAAAAATGAAAATTTACCCTCCCAGTCCCAATGGATGAATAGAAAATCACTTCAAAGTGACAGAAATGTTTGTTCATTGAATTTGGACTGGTAACCATCGCGAATAAAAAGCGCGATCAACTTTGAAAAACTCGCAATGAAATTCATCCAGAATCATTCCTATAGATGAATTGAACCTATCCCTATGTCATTGAAATTTTTGATCTACGAATTTGGACTGGTAACCATCGTTATTGAAAAAAAATTTCAAGAAATTTTTTATTGAAATCAAACTATTCATCGCCAACGACATCCCGTATTCCCAAGCGGTCACCCTTCCAAGTACTAACGGGACTCGACGTAACTTAACTTCTGGGAGCTGACGAGACCAGTTGCGTTCTACGTGATATGGCCGTTGACATTCAAAAATGAAAATTTACCCTCCCATTCCCAATGGATGAATAGAAAATCACTTCAAAGTGACAGAAATGTTTGTTCATTGAATTTGGACTGGTAACCATCGCGAATAAAAAGCGCGATCAACTTTGAAAAACTCGCAATGAAATTCATCCAGAATCATTCCTATAGATGAATTGAACCTATCCCTATGTCATTGAAATTTTTGATCTACGAATTTGGACTGGTAACCATCGTGATTGAAAAAAAAATGTCAAGAAATTTGTTATTGAAAACAAACTATCCATCGCCAACGACATCCCGTATTCCCAAGCGGTCACCCTTCCAAGTACTAACGGGACTCGACGTAACTTAACTTCTGGGAACTGACGAGACCAGGTGCGTTCTACGTGATATGGCCGTTGACATTCAAAAATGAAAATTTACCCTCCCAGTCCCAATGGATGAATAGAAAATCACTTCAAAGTGACAGAAATGTTTGTTCATTGAATTTGGACTGGTAACCATCGCGAATAAAAAGCGCGATCAACTTTGAAAAACTCGCAATGAAATTCATCCAGAATCATTCCTATAGATGAATTGAACCTATCCCTATGTCATTGAAATTTTTGATCTACGAATTTGGACTGGTAACCATCACGATTAATAACGCGATAAAATTTGACAAACTCTCAATGGAATTGATCCAGAATCATTCTTATAGATGAATTGAACCTATCTCTAAGGCATTGAAATGTTTCATCTACGAAATTGGACTGGTAACCATCGTGATTGAAAAAAATGTAAAGAAATTTGTTATTGAAAACAAACTATCCATCGCCAACGACATCCCGTATTCCCAAGCGGTCACCCTTCCAAGTACTAACGGAACTCGACGTAACTTAACTTCTGGGAGCTGACGAGACCAGGTGCGTTCTACGTGATATGGCCGTTGACATTCAAAAATGAAAATTTACCCTCCCAGTCCCAATGGATGAATAGAAAATCACTTCAAAGTGACAGAAATGTTTGTTCATTGAATTTGGACTGGTAACCATCGCGAATAAAAAGCGCGATCAACTTTGAAAATCTCGCAATGAAATTCATCCAGAATCATTCCTATAGATGAATTGAACCTATCCCTATGTCATTGAAATTTTTGATCTACGAATTTGGACTGGTAACCATCACGATTAATAACGCGATAAAATTTGACAAACTCTCAATGGAATTGATCCAGAATCATTCTTATAGATGAATTGAACCTATCTCTAAGGCATTGAAATGTTTCATCTACGAAATTGGACTGGTAACCATCGTTATTGAAAAAAAATTTCAAGAAATTTTTTATTGAAAACAAGCTATTCATCGCCAACGACATCCCGTATTCCCAAGCGGTCACCCTTCCAAGTACTAACGGGACTCGACGTAACTTAACTTCTGGGAGCTGACGAGACCAGGTGCGTTCTACGTGATATGGCCGTTGACATTCAAAAATGAAAATTTACCCTCCCAGTCCCAATGGATGAATAGAAAATCACTTCAAAGTGACAGAAATGTTTGTTCATTGAATTTGGACTGGTAACCATCGCAAATAAAAAGCGCGATCAACTTTGAAAAACTCGCAATGAAATTCATCCAGAATCATTCCTATAGATGAATTGAACCTATCCCTATGTCATTGAAATTTTTGATCTACGAATTTGGACTGGTAACCATTGCGATTAAAAAACGCGATAAAATTTGACAAAATCTCAATGGAATTGATCCAGAATCATTCTTATAGATGAATTGAACCTATCTCTAAGGCATTGAAATGTTTCATCTACGAAATTGGACTGGTAACCATCGTTATTGAAAAAAAATTTCAAGAAATTTTTTATTGAAAACAAGCTATTCATCGCCAACGACATCCCGTATTCCCAAGCGGTCACCCTTCCAAGTACTAACGGGACTCGACGTAACTTAACTTCTGGGAGCTGACGAGACCAGGTGCGTTCTACGTGATATGGCCGTTGACATTCAAAAATGAAAATTTACCCTCCCAGTCCCAATGGATGAATAGAAAATCACTTCAAAGTGACAGAAATGTTTGTTCATTGAATTTGGACTGGTAACCATCGCAAATAAAAAGCGCGATCAACTTTGAAAAACTCGCAATGAAATTCATCCAGAATCATTCCTATAGATGAATTGAACCTATCCCTATGTCATTGAAATTTTTGATCTACGAATTTGGACTGGTAACCATTGCGATTAAAAAACGCGATAAAATTTGACAAAATCTCAATGGAATTGATCCAGAATCATTCTTATAGATGAATTGAACCTATCTCTAAGGCATTGAAATGTTTCATCTACGAAATTGGACTGGTAACCATCGTTATTGAAAAAAAATTTCAAGAAATTTTTTATTGAAAACAAGCTATTCATCGCCAACGACATCCCGTATTCCCAAGCGGTCACCCTTCCAAGTACTAACGGGACTCGACGTAACTTAACTTCTGGGAGCTGACGAGACCAGGTGCGTTCTACGTGATATGGCCGTTGACATTCAAAAATGAAAATTTACCCTCCCAGTCCCAATGGATGAATAGAAAATCACTTCAAAGTGACAGAAATGTTTGTTCATTGAATTTGGACTGGTAACCATCGCAAATAAAAAGCGCGATCAACTTTGAAAAACTCGCAATGAAATTCATCCAGAATCATTCCTATAGATGAATTGAACCTATCCCTATGTCATTGAAATTTTTGATCTACGAATTTGGACTGGTAACCATTGCGATTAAAAAACGCGATAAAATTTGACAAAATCTCAATGGAATTGATCCAGAATCATTCTTATAGATGAATTGAACCTATCTCTAAGGCATTGAAATGTTTCATCTACGAAATTGGACTGGTAACCATCGTTATTGAAAAAAATTTCAAGAAATTTTTTATTGAAAACAAGCTATTCATCGCCAACGACATCCCGTATTCCCAAGCGGTCACCCTTCCAAGTACTAACGGGACTCGACGTAACTTAACTTCTGGGAGCTGACGAGACCAGGTGCGTTCTACGTGATATGGCCGTTGACATTCAAAAATGAAAATTTACCCTCCCAGTCCCAATGGATGAATAGAAAATCACTTCAAAGTGACAGAAATGTTTGTTCATTGAATTTGGACTGGTAACCATCGCAAATAAAAAGCGCGATCAACTTTGAAAAACTCGCAATGAAATTCATCCAGAATCATTCCTATAGATGAATTGAACCTATCCCTATGTCATTGAAATTTTTGATCTACGAATTTGGACTGGTAACCATTGCGATTAAAAAACGCGATAAAATTTGACAAAATCTCAATGGAATTGATCCAGAATCATTCTTATAGATGAATTGAACCTATCTCTAAGGCATTGAAATGTTTCATCTACGAAATTGGACTGGTAACCATCGTTATTGAAAAAAAATTTCAAGAAATTTTTTATTGAAAACAAGCTATTCATCGCCAACGACATCCCGTATTCCCAAGCGGTCACCCTTCCAAGTACTAACGGGACTCGACGTAACTTAACTTCTGGGAGCTGACGAGACCAGGTGCGTTCTACGTGATATGGCCGTTGACATTCAAAAATGAAAATTTACCCTCCCAGTCCCAATGGATGAATAGAAAATCACTTCAAAGTGACAGAAATGTTTGTTCATTGAATTTGGACTGGTAACCATCGCAAATAAAAAGCGCGATCAACTTTGAAAAACTCGCAATGAAATTCATCCAGAATCATTCCTATAGATGAATTGAACCTATCCCTATGTCATTGAAATTTTTGATCTACGAATTTGGACTGGTAACCATTGCGATTAAAAAACGCGATAAAATTTGACAAAATCTCAATGGAATTGATCCAGAATCATTCTTATAGATGAATTGAACCTATCTCTAAGGCATTGAAATGTTTCATCTACGAAATTGGACTGGTAACCATCGTTATTGAAAAAAAATTTCAAGAAATTTTTTATTGAAAACAAGCTATTCATCGCCAACGACATCCCGTATTCCCAAGCGGTCACCCTTCCAAGTACTAACGGGACTCGACGTAACTTAACTTCTGGGAGCTGACGAGACCAGGTGCGTTCTACGTGATATGGCCGTTGACATTCAAAAATGAAAATTTACCCTCCCAGTCCCAATGGATGAATAGAAAATCACTTCAAAGTGACAGAAATGTTTGTTCATTGAATTTGGACTGGTAACCATCGCAAATAAAAAGCGCGATCAACTTTGAAAAACTCGCAATGAAATTCATCCAGAATCATTCCTATAGATGAATTGAACCTATCCCTATGTCATTGAAATTTTTGATCTACGAATTTGGACTGGTAACCATTGCGATTAAAAAACGCGATAAAATTTGACAAAATCTCAATGGAATTGATCCAGAATCATTCTTATAGATGCATTGAACCTATCTCTAAGGCATTGAAATGTTTCATCTACGAAATTGGACTGGTAACCATCGTTATTGAAAAAAATTTCAAGAAATTTTTTATTGAAAACAAACTATTCATCGCCAACGACATCCCGTATTCCCAAGCGGTCACCCTTCCAAGTACTAACGGGACTCGACGTAACTTAACTTCTGGGAGCTGACGAGACCAGGTGCGTTCTACGTGATATGGCCGTTGACATTCAAAAATGAAAATTTACCCTCCCAGTCCCAATGGATGAATAGAAAATCACTTCAAAGTGACAGAAATGTTTGTTCATTGAATTTGGACTGGTAACCATCGCGAATAAAAAGCGCGATCAACTTTGAAAAACTCGCAATGAAATTCATCCAGAATCATTCCTATAGATGAATTGAACCTATCCCTATGTCATTGAAATTTTTGATCTACGAATTTGGACTGGTAACCATCACGATTAATAACGCGATAAAATTTGACAAACTCTCAATGGAATTGATCCAGAATCATTCTTATAGATGAATTGAACCTATCTCTAAGGCATTGAAATGTTTCATCTACGAAATTGGACTGGTAACCATCGTTATTGAAAAAAAATTTCAAGAAATTTGTTATTGAAAACAAACTATCCATCGCCAACGACATCCCGTATTCCCAAGCGGTCACCCTTCCAAGTACTAACGGAACTCGACGTAACTTAACTTCTGGGAGCTGACGAGACCAGGTGCGTTCTACGTGATATGGCCGTTGACATTCAAAAATGAAAATTTACCCTCCCAGTCCCAATGGATGAATAGAAAATCACTTCAAAGTGACAGAAATGTTTGTTCATTGAATTTGGACTGGTAACCATCGCGAATAAAAAGCGCGATCAACTTTGAAAAACTCGCAATGAAATTCATCCAGAATCATTCCTATAGATGAATTGAACCTATCCCTATGTCATTGAAATTTTTGATCTACGAATTTGGACTGGTAACCATCACGATTAATAACGCGATAAAATTTGACAAACTCTCAATGGAATTGATCCAGAATCATTCTTATAGATGAATTGAACCTATCTCTAAGGCATTGAAATGTTTCATCTACGAAATTGGACTGGTAACCATCGTTATTGAAAAAAAATTTCAAGAAATTTGTTATTGAAAACAAACTATCCATCGCCAACGACATCCCGTATTCCCAAGCGGTCACCCTTCCAAGTACTAACGGAACTCGACGTAACTTAACTTCTGGGAGCTGACGAGACCAGGTGCGTTCTACGTGATATGGCCGTTGACATTCAAAAATGAAAATTTACCCTCCCAGTCCCAATGGATGAATAGAAAATCACTTCAAAGTGACAGAAATGTTTGTTCATTGAATTTGGACTGGTAACCATCGCAAATAAAAAGCGCGATCAACTTTGAAAAACTCGCAATGAAATTCATCCAGAATCATTCCTATAGATGAATTGAACCTATCCCTATGTCATTGAAATTTTTGATCTACGAATTTGGACTGGTAACCATTGCGATTAAAAAACGCGATAAAATTTGACAAAATCTCAATGGAATTGATCCAGAATCATTCTTATAGATGCATTGAACCTATCTCTAAGGCATTGAAATGTTTCATCTACGAAATTGGACTGGTAACCATCGTTATTGAAAAAAATTTCAAGAAATTTTTTATTGAAAACAAACTATTCATCGCCAACGACATCCCGTATTCCCAAGCGGTCACCCTTCCAAGTACTAACGGGACTCGACGTAACTTAACTTCTGGGAGCTGACGAGACCAGGTGCGTTCTACGTGATATGGCCGTTGACATTCAAAAATGAAAATTTACCCTCCCAGTCCCAATGGATGAATAGAAAATCACTTCAAAGTGACAGAAATGTTTGTTCATTGAATTTGGACTGGTAACCATCGCGAATAAAAAGCGCGATCAACTTTGAAAAACTCGCAATGAAATTCATCCAGAATCATTCCTATAGATGAATTGAACCTATCCCTATGTCATTGAAATTTTTGATCTACGAATTTGGACTGGTAACCATCACGATTAATAACGCGATAAAATTTGACAAACTCTCAATGGAATTGATCCAGAATCATTCTTATAGATGAATTGAACCTATCTCTAAGGCATTGAAATGTTTCATCTACGAAATTGGACTGGTAACCATCGTTATTGAAAAAAAATTTCAAGAAATTTGTTATTGAAAACAAACTATCCATCGCCAACGACATCCCGTATTCCCAAGCGGTCACCCTTCCAAGTACTAACGGAACTCGACGTAACTTAACTTCTGGGAGCTGACGAGACCAGGTGCGTTCTACGTGATATGGCCGTTGACATTCAAAAATGAAAATTTACCCTCCCAGTCCCAATGGATGAATAGAAAATCACTTCAAAGTGACAGAAATGTTTGTTCATTGAATTTGGACTGGTAACCATCGCAAATAAAAAGCGCGATCAACTTTGAAAAACTCGCAATGAAATTCATCCAGAATCATTCCTATAGATGAATTGAACCTATCCCTATGTCATTGAAATTTTTGATCTACGAATTTGGACTGGTAACCATTGCGATTAAAAAACGCGATAAAATTTGACAAAATCTCAATGGAATTGATCCAGAATCATTCTTATAGATGCATTGAACCTATCTCTAAGGCATTGAAATGTTTCATCTACGAAATTGGACTGGTAACCATCGTTATTGAAAAAAATTTCAAGAAATTTTTTATTGAAAACAAACTATTCATCGCCAACGACATCCCGTATTCCCAAGCGGTCACCCTTCCAAGTACTAACGGGACTCGACGTAACTTAACTTCTGGGAGCTGACGAGACCAGGTGCGTTCTACGTGATATGGCCGTTGACATTCAAAAATGAAAATTTACCCTCCCAGTCCCAATGGATGAATAGAAAATCACTTCAAAGTGACAGAAATGTTTGTTCATTGAATTTGGACTGGTAACCATCGCGAATAAAAAGCGCGATCAACTTTGAAAAACTCGCAATGAAATTCATCCAGAATCATTCCTATAGATGAATTGAACCTATCCCTATGTCATTGAAATTTTTGATCTACGAATTTGGACTGGTAACCATCACGATTAATAACGCGATAAAATTTGACAAACTCTCAATGGAATTGATCCAGAATCATTCTTATAGATGAATTGAACCTATCTCTAAGGCATTGAAATGTTTCATCTACGAAATTGGACTGGTAACCATCGTTATTGAAAAAAAATTTCAAGAAATTTGTTATTGAAAACAAACTATCCATCGCCAACGACATCCCGTATTCCCAAGCGGTCACCCTTCCAAGTACTAACGGGACTCGACGTAACTTAACTTCTGGGAACTGACGAGACCAGGTGCGTTCTACGTGATATGGCCGTTGACATTCAAAAATGAAAATTTACCCTCCCAGTCCCAATGGATGAATAGAAAATCACTTCAAAGTGACAGAAATGTTTGTTCATTGAATTTGGACTGGTAACCATCGCGAATAAAAAGCGCGATCAACTTTGAAAAACTCGCAATGAAATTCATCCAGAATCATTCCTATAGATGAATTGAACCTATCCCTATGTCATTGAAATTTTTGATCTACGAATTTGGACTGGTAACCATCACGATTAATAACGCGATAAAATTTGACAAACTCTCAATGGAATTGATCCAGAATCATTCTTATAGATGAATTGAACCTATCTCTAAGGCATTGAAATGTTTCATCTACGAAATTGGACTGGTAACCATCGTGATTGAAAAAAATGTAAAGAAATTTGTTATTGAAAACAAACTATCCATCGCCAACGACATCCCGTATTCCCAAGCGGTCACCCTTCCAAGTACTAACGGAACTCGACGTAACTTAACTTCTGGGAGCTGACGAGACCAGGTGCGTTCTACGTGATATGGCCGTTGACATTCAAAAATGAAAATTTACCCTCCCAGTCCCAATGGATGAATAGAAAATCACTTCAAAGTGACAGAAATGTTTGTTCATTGAATTTGGACTGGTAACCATCGCGAATAAAAAGCGCGATCAACTTTGAAAATCTCGCAATGAAATTCATCCAGAATCATTCCTATAGATGAATTGAACCTATCCCTATGTCATTGAAATTTTTGATCTACGAATTTGGACTGGTAACCATCACGATTAATAACGCGATAAAATTTGACAAACTCTCAATGGAATTGATCCAGAATCATTCTTATAGATGAATTGAACCTATCTCTAAGGCATTGAAATGTTTCATCTACGAAATTGGACTGGTAACCATCGTTATTGAAAAAAAATTTCAAGAAATTTTTTATTGAAAACAAGCTATTCATCGCCAACGACATCCCGTATTCCCAAGCGGTCACCCTTCCAAGTACTAACGGGACTCGACGTAACTTAACTTCTGGGAGCTGACGAGACCAGGTGCGTTCTACGTGATATGGCCGTTGACATTCAAAAATGAAAATTTACCCTCCCAGTCCCAATGGATGAATAGAAAATCACTTCAAAGTGACAGAAATGTTTGTTCATTGAATTTGGACTGGTAACCATCGCAAATAAAAAGCGCGATCAACTTTGAAAAACTCGCAATGAAATTCATCCAGAATCATTCCTATAGATGAATTGAACCTATCCCTATGTCATTGAAATTTTTGATCTACGAATTTGGACTGGTAACCATTGCGATTAAAAAACGCGATAAAATTTGACAAAATCTCAATGGAATTGATCCAGAATCATTCTTATAGATGAATTGAACCTATCTCTAAGGCATTGAAATGTTTCATCTACGAAATTGGACTGGTAACCATCGTTATTGAAAAAAAATTTCAAGAAATTTTTTATTGAAAACAAGCTATTCATCGCCAACGACATCCCGTATTCCCAAGCGGTCACCCTTCCAAGTACTAACGGGACTCGACGTAACTTAACTTCTGGGAGCTGACGAGACCAGGTGCGTTCTACGTGATATGGCCGTTGACATTCAAAAATGAAAATTTACCCTCCCAGTCCCAATGGATGAATAGAAAATCACTTCAAAGTGACAGAAATGTTTGTTCATTGAATTTGGACTGGTAACCATCGCAAATAAAAAGCGCGATCAACTTTGAAAAACTCGCAATGAAATTCATCCAGAATCATTCCTATAGATGAATTGAACCTATCCCTATGTCATTGAAATTTTTGATCTACGAATTTGGACTGGTAACCATTGCGATTAAAAAACGCGATAAAATTTGACAAAATCTCAATGGAATTGATCCAGAATCATTCTTATAGATGAATTGAACCTATCTCTAAGGCATTGAAATGTTTCATCTACGAAATTGGACTGGTAACCATCGTTATTGAAAAAAATTTCAAGAAATTTTTTATTGAAAACAAGCTATTCATCGCCAACGACATCCCGTATTCCCAAGCGGTCACCCTTCCAAGTACTAACGGGACTCGACGTAACTTAACTTCTGGGAGCTGACGAGACCAGGTGCGTTCTACGTGATATGGCCGTTGACATTCAAAAATGAAAATTTACCCTCCCAGTCCCAATGGATGAATAGAAAATCACTTCAAAGTGACAGAAATGTTTGTTCATTGAATTTGGACTGGTAACCATCGCAAATAAAAAGCGCGATCAACTTTGAAAAACTCGCAATGAAATTCATCCAGAATCATTCCTATAGATGAATTGAACCTATCCCTATGTCATTGAAATTTTTGATCTACGAATTTGGACTGGTAACCATTGCGATTAAAAAACGCGATAAAATTTGACAAAATCTCAATGGAATTGATCCAGAATCATTCTTATAGATGAATTGAACCTATCTCTAAGGCATTGAAATGTTTCATCTACGAAATTGGACTGGTAACCATCGTTATTGAAAAAAAATTTCAAGAAATTTTTTATTGAAAACAAGCTATTCATCGCCAACGACATCCCGTATTCCCAAGCGGTCACCCTTCCAAGTACTAACGGGACTCGACGTAACTTAACTTCTGGGAGCTGACGAGACCAGGTGCGTTCTACGTGATATGGCCGTTGACATTCAAAAATGAAAATTTACCCTCCCAGTCCCAATGGATGAATAGAAAATCACTTCAAAGTGACAGAAATGTTTGTTCATTGAATTTGGACTGGTAACCATCGCAAATAAAAAGCGCGATCAACTTTGAAAAACTCGCAATGAAATTCATCCAGAATCATTCCTATAGATGAATTGAACCTATCCCTATGTCATTGAAATTTTTGATCTACGAATTTGGACTGGTAACCATTGCGATTAAAAAACGCGATAAAATTTGACAAAATCTCAATGGAATTGATCCAGAATCATTCTTATAGATGAATTGAACCTATCTCTAAGGCATTGAAATGTTTCATCTACGAAATTGGACTGGTAACCATCGTTATTGAAAAAAATTTCAAGAAATTTTTTATTGAAAACAAGCTATTCATCGCCAACGACATCCCGTATTCCCAAGCGGTCACCCTTCCAAGTACTAACGGGACTCGACGTAACTTAACTTCTGGGAGCTGACGAGACCAGGTGCGTTCTACGTGATATGGCCGTTGACATTCAAAAATGAAAATTTACCCTCCCAGTCCCAATGGATGAATAGAAAATCACTTCAAAGTGACAGAAATGTTTGTTCATTGAATTTGGACTGGTAACCATCGCAAATAAAAAGCGCGATCAACTTTGAAAAACTCGCAATGAAATTCATCCAGAATCATTCCTATAGATGAATTGAACCTATCCCTATGTCATTGAAATTTTTGATCTACGAATTTGGACTGGTAACCATTGCGATTAAAAAACGCGATAAAATTTGACAAAATCTCAATGGAATTGATCCAGAATCATTCTTATAGATGAATTGAACCTATCTCTAAGGCATTGAAATGTTTCATCTACGAAATTGGACTGGTAACCATCGTTATTGAAAAAAAATTTCAAGAAATTTTTTATTGAAAACAAGCTATTCATCGCCAACGACATCCCGTATTCCCAAGCGGTCACCCTTCCAAGTACTAACGGGACTCGACGTAACTTAACTTCTGGGAGCTGACGAGACCAGGTGCGTTCTACGTGATATGGCCGTTGACATTCAAAAATGAAAATTTACCCTCCCAGTCCCAATGGATGAATAGAAAATCACTTCAAAGTGACAGAAATGTTTGTTCATTGAATTTGGACTGGTAACCATCGCAAATAAAAAGCGCGATCAACTTTGAAAAACTCGCAATGAAATTCATCCAGAATCATTCCTATAGATGAATTGAACCTATCCCTATGTCATTGAAATTTTTGATCTACGAATTTGGACTGGTAACCATTGCGATTAAAAAACGCGATAAAATTTGACAAAATCTCAATGGAATTGATCCAGAATCATTCTTATAGATGCATTGAACCTATCTCTAAGGCATTGAAATGTTTCATCTACGAAATTGGACTGGTAACCATCGTTATTGAAAAAAATTTCAAGAAATTTTTTATTGAAAACAAACTATTCATCGCCAACGACATCCCGTATTCCCAAGCGGTCACCCTTCCAAGTACTAACGGGACTCGACGTAACTTAACTTCTGGGAGCTGACGAGACCAGGTGCGTTCTACGTGATATGGCCGTTGACATTCAAAAATGAAAATTTACCCTCCCAGTCCCAATGGATGAATAGAAAATCACTTCAAAGTGACAGAAATGTTTGTTCATTGAATTTGGACTGGTAACCATCGCGAATAAAAAGCGCGATCAACTTTGAAAAACTCGCAATGAAATTCATCCAGAATCATTCCTATAGATGAATTGAACCTATCCCTATGTCATTGAAATTTTTGATCTACGAATTTGGACTGGTAACCATCACGATTAATAACGCGATAAAATTTGACAAACTCTCAATGGAATTGATCCAGAATCATTCTTATAGATGAATTGAACCTATCTCTAAGGCATTGAAATGTTTCATCTACGAAATTGGACTGGTAACCATCGTTATTGAAAAAAAATTTCAAGAAATTTGTTATTGAAAACAAACTATCCATCGCCAACGACATCCCGTATTCCCAAGCGGTCACCCTTCCAAGTACTAACGGAACTCGACGTAACTTAACTTCTGGGAGCTGACGAGACCAGGTGCGTTCTACGTGATATGGCCGTTGACATTCAAAAATGAAAATTTACCCTCCCAGTCCCAATGGATGAATAGAAAATCACTTCAAAGTGACAGAAATGTTTGTTCATTGAATTTGGACTGGTAACCATCGCGAATAAAAAGCGCGATCAACTTTGAAAAACTCGCAATGAAATTCATCCAGAATCATTCCTATAGATGAATTGAACCTATCCCTATGTCATTGAAATTTTTGATCTACGAATTTGGACTGGTAACCATCACGATTAATAACGCGATAAAATTTGACAAACTCTCAATGGAATTGATCCAGAATCATTCTTATAGATGAATTGAACCTATCTCTAAGGCATTGAAATGTTTCATCTACGAAATTGGACTGGTAACCATCGTTATTGAAAAAAAATTTCAAGAAATTTGTTATTGAAAACAAACTATCCATCGCCAACGACATCCCGTATTCCCAAGCGGTCACCCTTCCAAGTACTAACGGAACTCGACGTAACTTAACTTCTGGGAGCTGACGAGACCAGGTGCGTTCTACGTGATATGGCCGTTGACATTCAAAAATGAAAATTTACCCTCCCAGTCCCAATGGATGAATAGAAAATCACTTCAAAGTGACAGAAATGTTTGTTCATTGAATTTGGACTGGTAACCATCGCAAATAAAAAGCGCGATCAACTTTGAAAAACTCGCAATGAAATTCATCCAGAATCATTCCTATAGATGAATTGAACCTATCCCTATGTCATTGAAATTTTTGATCTACGAATTTGGACTGGTAACCATTGCGATTAAAAAACGCGATAAAATTTGACAAAATCTCAATGGAATTGATCCAGAATCATTCTTATAGATGCATTGAACCTATCTCTAAGGCATTGAAATGTTTCATCTACGAAATTGGACTGGTAACCATCGTTATTGAAAAAAATTTCAAGAAATTTTTTATTGAAAACAAACTATTCATCGCCAACGACATCCCGTATTCCCAAGCGGTCACCCTTCCAAGTACTAACGGGACTCGACGTAACTTAACTTCTGGGAGCTGACGAGACCAGGTGCGTTCTACGTGATATGGCCGTTGACATTCAAAAATGAAAATTTACCCTCCCAGTCCCAATGGATGAATAGAAAATCACTTCAAAGTGACAGAAATGTTTGTTCATTGAATTTGGACTGGTAACCATCGCGAATAAAAAGCGCGATCAACTTTGAAAAACTCGCAATGAAATTCATCCAGAATCATTCCTATAGATGAATTGAACCTATCCCTATGTCATTGAAATTTTTGATCTACGAATTTGGACTGGTAACCATCACGATTAATAACGCGATAAAATTTGACAAACTCTCAATGGAATTGATCCAGAATCATTCTTATAGATGAATTGAACCTATCTCTAAGGCATTGAAATGTTTCATCTACGAAATTGGACTGGTAACCATCGTTATTGAAAAAAAATTTCAAGAAATTTGTTATTGAAAACAAACTATCCATCGCCAACGACATCCCGTATTCCCAAGCGGTCACCCTTCCAAGTACTAACGGAACTCGACGTAACTTAACTTCTGGGAGCTGACGAGACCAGGTGCGTTCTACGTGATATGGCCGTTGACATTCAAAAATGAAAATTTACCCTCCCAGTCCCAATGGATGAATAGAAAATCACTTCAAAGTGACAGAAATGTTTGTTCATTGAATTTGGACTGGTAACCATCGCAAATAAAAAGCGCGATCAACTTTGAAAAACTCGCAATGAAATTCATCCAGAATCATTCCTATAGATGAATTGAACCTATCCCTATGTCATTGAAATTTTTGATCTACGAATTTGGACTGGTAACCATTGCGATTAAAAAACGCGATAAAATTTGACAAAATCTCAATGGAATTGATCCAGAATCATTCTTATAGATGCATTGAACCTATCTCTAAGGCATTGAAATGTTTCATCTACGAAATTGGACTGGTAACCATCGTTATTGAAAAAAATTTCAAGAAATTTTTTATTGAAAACAAACTATTCATCGCCAACGACATCCCGTATTCCCAAGCGGTCACCCTTCCAAGTACTAACGGGACTCGACGTAACTTAACTTCTGGGAGCTGACGAGACCAGGTGCGTTCTACGTGATATGGCCGTTGACATTCAAAAATGAAAATTTACCCTCCCAGTCCCAATGGATGAATAGAAAATCACTTCAAAGTGACAGAAATGTTTGTTCATTGAATTTGGACTGGTAACCATCGCGAATAAAAAGCGCGATCAACTTTGAAAAACTCGCAATGAAATTCATCCAGAATCATTCCTATAGATGAATTGAACCTATCCCTATGTCATTGAAATTTTTGATCTACGAATTTGGACTGGTAACCATCACGATTAATAACGCGATAAAATTTGACAAACTCTCAATGGAATTGATCCAGAATCATTCTTATAGATGAATTGAACCTATCTCTAAGGCATTGAAATGTTTCATCTACGAAATTGGACTGGTAACCATCGTTATTGAAAAAAAATTTCAAGAAATTTGTTATTGAAAACAAACTATCCATCGCCAACGACATCCCGTATTCCCAAGCGGTCACCCTTCCAAGTACTAACGGAACTCGACGTAACTTAACTTCTGGGAGCTGACGAGACCAGGTGCGTTCTACGTGATATGGCCGTTGACATTCAAAAATGAAAATTTACCCTCCCAGTCCCAATGGATGAATAGAAAATCACTTCAAAGTGACAGAAATGTTTGTTCATTGAATTTGGACTGGTAACCATCGCAAATAAAAAGCGCGATCAACTTTGAAAAACTCGCAATGAAATTCATCCAGAATCATTCCTATAGATGAATTGAACCTATCCCTATGTCATTGAAATTTTTGATCTACGAATTTGGACTGGTAACCATTGCGATTAAAAAACGCGATAAAATTTGACAAAATCTCAATGGAATTGATCCAGAATCATTCTTATAGATGCATTGAACCTATCTCTAAGGCATTGAAATGTTTCATCTACGAAATTGGACTGGTAACCATCGTTATTGAAAAAAATTTCAAGAAATTTTTTATTGAAAACAAACTATTCATCGCCAACGACATCCCGTATTCCCAAGCGGTCACCCTTCCAAGTACTAACGGGACTCGACGTAACTTAACTTCTGGGAGCTGACGAGACCAGGTGCGTTCTACGTGATATGGCCGTTGACATTCAAAAATGAAAATTTACCCTCCCAGTCCCAATGGATGAATAGAAAATCACTTCAAAGTGACAGAAATGTTTGTTCATTGAATTTGGACTGGTAACCATCGCGAATAAAAAGCGCGATCAACTTTGAAAAACTCGCAATGAAATTCATCCAGAATCATTCCTATAGATGAATTGAACCTATCCCTATGTCATTGAAATTTTTGATCTACGAATTTGGACTGGTAACCATCACGATTAATAACGCGATAAAATTTGACAAACTCTCAATGGAATTGATCCAGAATCATTCTTATAGATGAATTGAACCTATCTCTAAGGCATTGAAATGTTTCATCTACGAAATTGGACTGCCCAGATAGCACACTGCAGTCCCATAGACGCACAAAACACGTCACTTTGAGACGTCTGAGATGTACTTGGCACATAGCAGATTCCCAAGTTTACATTCCTAGGACGTCTTTTACGTATGGCCAATGTCCGCTTCGCCGAGATCTCATAGAGGTCCTTATCCCGTCCCATTGGATGGACATTAGACGTACTTGGGACGGAAAAAGGATCTCAAGAAGTCATTAATAATAAATCTTTTTCTGGACTCTGAATTTCGTTCCTTTTTCTTTACTCTTCTTTTTCTTATGAGTGCTGTGCCGACATTTCTTCACAAACGCTGATCCGGATATCCGGACGACAAGTTTATTTGTCAAAGTATGCAAAGGGTTACCGGACACACTACATAAATCGACTGCATTCTAACAGCGCTGTTGAAGAAATATGGAACCTGAACCGGGGGCCGAACCCGGATCGTCGTGGTGAGAAGCCAGTACTATACAGATGGGCCACGAATTCATGTTTTAGTTTTGAAGATAAAGGTTATAATAAGATTTTAGAATCAAACTTTGCCGCGAAAACACAAAGACAGTTTCTCCGAAATTTTCTAAGTGTCAAGAAGGAGCCAAAAAATAAAAACGGGACGCATCAGAGACTTGTACGAGAGGGAGTAAAAAATGACGTATCCGACAAGATGAAAAATGAGTAACGCATTCAAATAAGGGCTCGCAATGGGACATCTTAGAGATTCCCCTGTGCCCACCGCACCAGCCGCACGGCTTTGGTCCCGCCTTGGGACGAAAATTCCTATCTGGGTGGTAACCATCGTTATTGAAAAAAAATTTCAAGAAATTTGTGATTGAAAACAAACTATCCATCGCCAACGACATCCCGTATTCCCAAGCGGTCACCCTTCCAAGTACTAACGGAACTCGACGTAACTTAACTTCTGGGAGCTGACGAGACCAGGTGCGTTCTACGTGATATGGCCGTTGACATTCAAAAATGAAAATTTACCCTCCCAGTCCCAATGGATGAATAGAAAATCACTTCAAAGTGACAGAAATGTTTGTTCATTGAATTTGGACTGGTAACCATCGCAAATAAAAAGCGCGATCAACTTTGAAAAACTCGCAATGAAATTCATCCAGAATCATTCCTATAGATGAATTGAACCTATCCCTATGTCATTGAAATTTTTGATCTACGAATTTGGACTGGTAACCATTGCGATTAAAAAACGCGATAAAATTTGACAAAATCTCAATGGAATTGATCCAGAATCATTCTTATAGATGCATTGAACCTATCTCTAAGGCATTGAAATGTTTCATCTACGAAATTGGACTGGTAACCATCGTTATTGAAAAAAATTTCAAGAAATTTTTTATTGAAAACAAACTATTCATCGCCAACGACATCCCGTATTCCCAAGCGGTCACCCTTCCAAGTACTAACGGGACTCGACGTAACTTAACTTCTGGGAGCTGACGAGACCAGGTGCGTTCTACGTGATATGGCCGTTGACATTCAAAAATGAAAATTTACCCTCCCAGTCCCAATGGATGAATAGAAAATCACTTCAAAGTGACAGAAATGTTTGTTCATTGAATTTGGACTGGTAACCATCGCGAATAAAAAGCGCGATCAACTTTGAAAAACTCGCAATGAAATTCATCCAGAATCATTCCTATAGATGAATTGAACCTATCCCTATGTCATTGAAATTTTTGATCTACGAATTTGGACTGGTAACCATCACGATTAATAACGCGATAAAATTTGACAAACTCTCAATGGAATTGATCCAGAATCATTCTTATAGATGAATTGAACCTATCTCTAAGGCATTGAAATGTTTCATCTACGAAATTGGACTGGTAACCATCGTTATTGAAAAAAAATTTCAAGAAATTTGTTATTGAAAACAAACTATCCATCGCCAACGACATCCCGTATTCCCAAGCGGTCACCCTTCCAAGTACTAACGGAACTCGACGTAACTTAACTTCTGGGAGCTGACGAGACCAGGTGCGTTCTACGTGATATGGCCGTTGACATTCAAAAATGAAAATTTACCCTCCCAGTCCCAATGGATGAATAGAAAATCACTTCAAAGTGACAGAAATGTTTGTTCATTGAATTTGGACTGGTAACCATCGCAAATAAAAAGCGCGATCAACTTTGAAAAACTCGCAATGAAATTCATCCAGAATCATTCCTATAGATGAATTGAACCTATCCCTATGTCATTGAAATTTTTGATCTACGAATTTGGACTGGTAACCATTGCGATTAAAAAACGCGATAAAATTTGACAAAATCTCAATGGAATTGATCCAGAATCATTCTTATAGATGCATTGAACCTATCTCTAAGGCATTGAAATGTTTCATCTACGAAATTGGACTGGTAACCATCGTTATTGAAAAAAATTTCAAGAAATTTTTTATTGAAAACAAACTATTCATCGCCAACGACATCCCGTATTCCCAAGCGGTCACCCTTCCAAGTACTAACGGGACTCGACGTAACTTAACTTCTGGGAGCTGACGAGACCAGGTGCGTTCTACGTGATATGGCCGTTGACATTCAAAAATGAAAATTTACCCTCCCAGTCCCAATGGATGAATAGAAAATCACTTCAAAGTGACAGAAATGTTTGTTCATTGAATTTGGACTGGTAACCATCGCGAATAAAAAGCGCGATCAACTTTGAAAAACTCGCAATGAAATTCATCCAGAATCATTCCTATAGATGAATTGAACCTATCCCTATGTCATTGAAATTTTTGATCTACGAATTTGGACTGGTAACCATCACGATTAATAACGCGATAAAATTTGACAAACTCTCAATGGAATTGATCCAGAATCATTCTTATAGATGAATTGAACCTATCTCTAAGGCATTGAAATGTTTCATCTACGAAATTGGACTGGTAACCATCGTGATTGAAAAAAATGTCAAGAAATTTGTTATTGAAAACAAACTATCCATCGCCAACGACATCCCGTATTCCCAAGCGGTCACCCTTCCAAGTACTAACGGAACTCGACGTAACTTAACTTCTGGGAGCTGACGAGACCAGGTGCGTTCTACGTGATATGGCCGTTGACATTCAAAAATGAAAATTTACCCTCCCAGTCCCAATGGATGAATAGAAAATCACTTCAAAGTGACAGAAATGTTTGTTCATTGAATTTGGACTGGTAACCATCGCGAATAAAAAGCGCGATCAACTTTGAAAAACTCGCAATGAAATTCATCCAGAATCATTCCTATAGATGAATTGAACCTATCCCTATGTCATTGAAATTTTTGATCTACGAATTTGGACTGGTAACCATCACGATTAAAAAACGCGATAAAATTTGACAAACTCTCAATGGAATTGATCCAGAATCATTCTTATAGATGAATTGAACCTATCTCTAAGGCATTGAAATGTTTCATCTACGAAATTGGACTGGTAACCATCGTTATTGAAAAAAAATTTCAAGAAATTTTTTATTGAAATTAAACTATTCATCGCCAACGACATCCCGTATTCCCAAGCGGTCACCCTTCCAAGTACTAACGGGACTCGACGTAACTTAACTTCTGGGAGCTGACGAGACCAGGTGCGTTCTACGTGATATGGCCGTTGACATTCAAAAATGAAAATTTACCCTCCCATTCCCAATGGATGAATAGAAAATCACTTCAAAGTGACAGAAATGTTTGTTCATTGAATTTGGACTGGTAACCATCGCGAATAAAAAGCGCGATCAACTTTGAAAAACTCGCAATGAAATTCATCCAGAATCATTCCTATAGATGAATTGAACCTATCCCTAAGTCATTGAAATTTTTGATCTACGAATTTGGACTGGTAACCATCACGATTAATAACGCGATAAAATTTGACAAACTCTCAATGGAATTGATCCAGAATCATTCTTATAGATGAATTGAACCTATCTCTAAGGCATTGAAATGTTTCATCTACGAAATTGGACTGGTAACCATCGTGATTGAAAAAAAAATGTCAAGAAATTTGTTATTGAAAACAAACTATCCATCGCCAACGACATCCCGTATTCCCAAGCTGTCACCCTTCCAAGTACTAACGGGACTCGACGTAACTTAACTTCTGGGAGCTGACGAGACCAGGTGCGTTCTACGTGATATGGCCGTTGACATTCAAAAATGAAAATTTACCCTCCCAGTCCCAATGGATGAATAGAAAATCACTTCAAAGTGACAGAAATGTTTGTTCATTGAATTTGGACTGGTAACCATCGCGAATAAAAAGCGCGATCAACTTTGAAAATCTCGCAATGAAATTCATCCAGAATCATTCCTATAGATGAATTGAACCTATCCCTAAGTCATTGAAATTTTTGATCTACGAATTTGGACTGGTAACCATCACGATTAATAACGCGATAAAATTTGACAAACTCTCAATGGAATTGATCCAGAATCATTCTTATAGATGAATTGAACCTATCTCTAAGGCATTGAAATGTTTCATCTACGAAATTGGACTGGTAACCATCGTGATTGAAAAAAAAATGTCAAGAAATTTGTTATTGAAAACAAACTATCCATCGCCAACGACATCCCGTATTCCCAAGCTGTCACCCTTCCAAGTACTAACGGGACTCGACGTAACTTAACTTCTGGGAGCTGACGAGACCAGGTGCGTTCTACGTGATATGGCCGTTGACATTCAAAAATGAAAATTTACCCTACCAGTCCCAATGGATGAATAGAAAATCACTTCAAAGTGACAGAAATGTTTGTTCATTGAATTTGGACTGGTAACCATCGCGAATAAAAAGCGCGATCAACTTTGAAAATCTCGCAATGAAATTCATCCAGAATCATTCCTATAGATGAATTGAACCTATCCCTATGTCATTGAAATTTTTGATCTACGAATTTGGACTGGTAACCATCACGATTAATAACGCGATAAAATTTGACAAACTCTCAATGGAATTGATCCAGAATCATTCTTATAGATGAATTGAACCTATCTCTAAGGCATTGAAATGTTTCATCTACGAAATTGGACTGGTAACCATCGTGATTGAAAAAAATGTCAAGAAATTTGTTATTGAAAACAAAGTATCCATCGCCAACGACATCCCGTATTCCCAAGCGGTCACCCTTCCAAGTACTAACGGAACTCGACGTAACTTAACTTCTGGGAGCTGACGAGACCAGGTGCGTTCTACGTGATATGGCCGTTGACATTCAAAAATGAAAATTTACCCTCCCAGTCCCAATGGATGAATAGAAAATCACTTCAAAGTGACAGAAATGTTTGTTCATTGAATTTGGACTGGTAACCATCGCGAATAAAAAGCGCGATCAACTTTGAAAAACTCGCAATGAAATTCATCCAGAATCATTCCTATAGATGAATTGAACCTATCCCTATGTCATTGAAATTTTTGATCTACGAATTTGGACTGGTAACCATCACGATTAATAACGCGATAAAATTTGACAAACTCTCAATGGAATTGATCCAGAATCATTCTTATAGATGAATTGAACCTATCTCTAAGGCATTGAAATGTTTCATCTACGAAATTGGACTGGTAACCATCGTGATTGAAAAAAATGTCAAGAAATTTGTTATTGAAAACAAACTATCCATCGCCAACGACATCCCGTATTCCCAAGCGGTCACCCTTCCAAGTAATAACGGAACTCGACGTAACTTAACTTCTGGGAGCTGACGAGACCAGGTGCGTTCTACGTGATATGGCCGTTGACATTCAAAAATGAAAATTTACCCTCCCAGTCCCAATGGATGAATAGAAAATCACTTCAAAGTGACAGAAATGTTTGTTCATTGAATTTGGACTGGTAACCATCGCGAATAAAAAGCGCGATCAACTTTGAAAAACTCGCAATGAAATTCATCCAGAATCATTCCTATAGATGAATTGAACCTATCCCTATGTCATTGAAATTTTTGATCTACGAATTTGGACTGGTAACCATCACGATTAAAAAACGCGATAAAATTTGACAAACTCTCAATGGAATTGATCCAGAATCATTCTTATAGATGAATTGAACCTATCTCTAAGGCATTGAAATGTTTCATCTACGAAATTGGACTGGTAACCATCGTTATTGAAAAAAAATTTCAAGAAATTTTTTATTGAAATTAAACTATTCATCGCCAACGACATCCCGTATTCCCAAGCGGTCACCCTTCCAAGTACTAACGGGACTCGACGTAACTTAACTTCTGGGAGCTGACGAGACCAGGTGCGTTCTACGTGATATGGCCGTTGACATTCAAAAATGAAAATTTACCCTCCCATTCCCAATGGATGAATAGAAAATCACTTCAAAGTGACAGAAATGTTTGTTCATTGAATTTGGACTGGTAACCATCGCGAATAAAAAGCGCGATCAACTTTGAAAAACTCGCAATGAAATTCATCCAGAATCATTCCTATAGATGAATTGAACCTATCCCTAAGTCATTGAAATTTTTGATCTACGAATTTGGACTGGTAACCATCACGATTAATAACGCGATAAAATTTGACAAACTCTCAATGGAATTGATCCAGAATCATTCTTATAGATGAATTGAACCTATCTCTAAGGCATTGAAATGTTTCATCTACGAAATTGGACTGGTAACCATCGTGATTGAAAAAAAAATGTCAAGAAATTTGTTATTGAAAACAAACTATCCATCGCCAACGACATCCCGTATTCCCAAGCTGTCACCCTTCCAAGTACTAACGGGACTCGACGTAACTTAACTTCTGGGAGCTGACGAGACCAGGTGCGTTCTACGTGATATGGCCGTTGACATTCAAAAATGAAAATTTACCCTCCCAGTCCCAATGGATGAATAGAAAATCACTTCAAAGTGACAGAAATGTTTGTTCATTGAATTTGGACTGGTAACCATCGCGAATAAAAAGCGCGATCAACTTTGAAAATCTCGCAATGAAATTCATCCAGAATCATTCCTATAGATGAATTGAACCTATCCCTAAGTCATTGAAATTTTTGATCTACGAATTTGGACTGGTAACCATCACGATTAATAACGCGATAAAATTTGACAAACTCTCAATGGAATTGATCCAGAATCATTCTTATAGATGAATTGAACCTATCTCTAAGGCATTGAAATGTTTCATCTACGAAATTGGACTGGTAACCATCGTGATTGAAAAAAAAATGTCAAGAAATTTGTTATTGAAAACAAACTATCCATCGCCAACGACATCCCGTATTCCCAAGCTGTCACCCTTCCAAGTACTAACGGGACTCGACGTAACTTAACTTCTGGGAGCTGACGAGACCAGGTGCGTTCTACGTGATATGGCCGTTGACATTCAAAAATGAAAATTTACCCTACCAGTCCCAATGGATGAATAGAAAATCACTTCAAAGTGACAGAAATGTTTGTTCATTGAATTTGGACTGGTAACCATCGCGAATAAAAAGCGCGATCAACTTTGAAAATCTCGCAATGAAATTCATCCAGAATCATTCCTATAGATGAATTGAACCTATCCCTATGTCATTGAAATTTTTGATCTACGAATTTGGACTGGTAACCATCACGATTAATAACGCGATAAAATTTGACAAACTCTCAATGGAATTGATCCAGAATCATTCTTATAGATGAATTGAACCTATCTCTAAGGCATTGAAATGTTTCATCTACGAAATTGGACTGGTAACCATCGTGATTGAAAAAAATGTCAAGAAATTTGTTATTGAAAACAAACTATCCATCGCCAACGACATCCCGTATTCCCAAGCGGTCACCCTTCCAAGTACTAACGGAACTCGACGTAACTTAACTTCTGGGAGCTGACGAGACCAGGTGCGTTCTACGTGATATGGCCGTTGACATTCAAAAATGAAAATTTACCCTCCCAGTCCCAATGGATGAATAGAAAATCACTTCAAAGTGACAGAAATGTTTGTTCATTGAATTTGGACTGGTAACCATCGCGAATAAAAAGCGCGATCAACTTTGAAAAACTCGCAATGAAATTCATCCAGAATCATTCCTATAGATGAATTGAACCTATCCCTATGTCATTGAAATTTTTGATCTACGAATTTGGACTGGTAACCATCACGATTAATAACGCGATAAAATTTGACAAACTCTCAATGGAATTGATCCAGAATCATTCTTATAGATGAATTGAACCTATCTCTAAGGCATTGAAATGTTTCATCTACGAAATTGGACTGGTAACCATCGTGATTGAAAAAAATGTCAAGAAATTTGTTATTGAAAACAAACTATCCATCGCCAACGACATCCCGTATTCCCAAGCGGTCACCCTTCCAAGTACTAACGGAACTCGACGTAACTTAACTTCTGGGAGCTGACGAGACCAGGTGCGTTCTACGTGATATGGCCGTTGACATTCAAAAATGAAAATTTACCCTCCCAGTCCCAATGGATGAATAGAAAATCACTTCAAAGTGACAGAAATGTTTGTTCATTGAATTTGGACTGGTAACCATCGCGAATAAAAAGCGCGATCAACTTTGAAAAACTCGCAATGAAATTCATCCAGAATCATTCCTATAGATGAATTGAACCTATCCCTATGTCATTGAAATTTTTGATCTACGAATTTGGACTGGTAACCATCACGATTAATAACGCGATAAAATTTGACAAACTCTCAATGGAATTGATCCAGAATCATTCTTATAGATGAATTGAACCTATCTCTAAGGCATTGAAATGTTTCATCTACGAAATTGGACTGGTAACCATCGTGATTGAAAAAAATGTCAAGAAATTTGTTATTGAAAACAAACTATCCATCGCCAACGACATCCCGTATTCCCAAGCGGTCACCCTTCCAAGTACTAACGGAACTCGACGTAACTTAACTTCTGGGAGCTGACGAGACCAGGTGCGTTCTACGTGATATGGCCGTTGACATTCAAAAATGAAAATTTACCCTCCCAGTCCCAATGGATGAATAGAAAATCACTTCAAAGTGACAGAAATGTTTGTTCATTGAATTTGGACTGGTAACCATCGCGAATAAAAAGCGCGATCAACTTTGAAAAACTCGCAATGAAATTCATCCAGAATCATTCCTATAGATGAATTGAACCTATCCCTATGTCATTGAAATTTTTGATCTACGAATTTGGACTGGTAACCATCACGATTAAAAAACGCGATAAAATTTGACAAACTCTCAATGGAATTGATCCAGAATCATTCTTATAGATGAATTGAACCTATCTCTAAGGCATTGAAATGTTTCATCTACGAAATTGGACTGGTAACCATCGTTATTGAAAAAAAATTTCAAGAAATTTTTTATTGAAATTAAACTATTCATCGCCAACGACATCCCGTATTCCCAAGCGGTCACCCTTCCAAGTACTAACGGGACTCGACGTAACTTAACTTCTGGGAGCTGACGAGACCAGGTGCGTTCTACGTGATATGGCCGTTGACATTCAAAAATGAAAATTTACCCTCCCATTCCCAATGGATGAATAGAAAATCACTTCAAAGTGACAGAAATGTTTGTTCATTGAATTTGGACTGGTAACCATCGCGAATAAAAAGCGCGATCAACTTTGAAAAACTCGCAATGAAATTCATCCAGAATCATTCCTATAGATGAATTGAACCTATCCCTAAGTCATTGAAATTTTTGATCTACGAATTTGGACTGGTAACCATCACGATTAATAACGCGATAAAATTTGACAAACTCTCAATGGAATTGATCCAGAATCATTCTTATAGATGAATTGAACCTATCTCTAAGGCATTGAAATGTTTCATCTACGAAATTGGACTGGTAACCATCGTGATTGAAAAAAAAATGTCAAGAAATTTGTTATTGAAAACAAACTATCCATCGCCAACGACATCCCGTATTCCCAAGCGGTCACCCTTCCAAGTACTAACGGGACTCGACGTAACTTAACTTCTGGGAGCTGACGAGACCAGGTGCGTTCTACGTGATATGGCCGTTGACATTCAAAAATGAAAATTTACCCTCCCAGTCCCAATGGATGAATAGAAAATCACTTCAAAGTGACAGAAATGTTTGTTCATTGAATTTGGACTGGTAACCATCGCGAATAAAAAGCGCGATCAACTTTGAAAATCTCGCAATGAAATTCATCCAGAATCATTCCTATAGATGAATTGAACCTATCCCTATGTCATTGAAATTTTTGATCTACGAATTTGGACTGGTAACCATCACGATTAATAACGCGATAAAATTTGACAAACTCTCAATGGAATTGATCCAGAATCATTCTTATAGATGAATTGAACCTATCTCTAAGGCATTGAAATGTTTCATCTACGAAATTGGACAAAAACGTAACCATCGTTATTGAAAAAAAATTTCAAGAAATTTTTTATTGAAAACAAGCTATTCATCGCTTGAAGAAATTTTTTATTGAAATTAAACTATTCATCGCCAACGACATCCCGTATTCCCAAGCGGTCACCCTTCCAAGTACTAACGGGACTCGACGTAACTTAACTTCTGGGAGCTGACGAGACCAGGTGCGTTCTACGTGATATGGCCGTTGACATTCAAAAATGAAAATTTACCCTCCCAGTCCCAATGGATGAATAGAAAATCACTTCAAAGTGACAGAAATGTTTGTTCATTGAATTTGGACTGGTAACCATCGCGAATAAAAAGCGCGATCAACTTTGAAAAACTCGCAATGAAATTCATCCAGAATCATTCCTATAGATGAATTGAACCTATCCCTATGTCATTGAAATTTTTGATCTACGAATTTGGACTGGTAACCATCACGATTAATAACGCGATAAAATTTGACAAACTCTCAATGGAATTGATCCAGAATCATTCTTATAGATGAATTGAACCTATCTCTAAGGCATTGAAATGTTTCATCTACGAAATTGGACTGGTAACCATCGTGATTGAAAAAAATGTAAAGAAATTTGTTATTGAAAACAAACTATCCATCGCCAACGACATCCCGTATTCCCAAGCGGTCACCCTTCCAAGTACTAACGGAACTCGACGTAACTTAACTTCTGGGAGCTGACGAGACCAGGTGCGTTCTACGTGATATGGCCGTTGACATTCAAAAATGAAAATTTACCCTCCCAGTCCCAATGGATGAATAGAAAATCACTTCAAAGTGACAGAAATGTTTGTTCATTGAATTTGGACTGGTAACCATCGCGAATAAAAAGCGCGATCAACTTTGAAAAACTCGCAATGAAATTCATCCAGAATCATTCCTATAGATGAATTGAACCTATCCCTATGTCATTGAAATTTTTGATCTACGAATTTGGACTGGTAACCATCACGATTAATAACGCGATAAAATTTGACAAACTCTCAATGGAATTGATCCAGAATCATTCTTATAGATGAATTGAACCTATCTCTAAGGCATTGAAATGTTTCATCTACGAAATTGGACTGGTAACCATCGTGATTGAAAAAAATGTAAAGAAATTTGTTATTGAAAACAAACTATCCATCGCCAACGACATCCCGTATTCCCAAGCGGTCACCCTTCCAAGTACTAACGGAACTCGACGTAACTTAACTTCTGGGAGCTGACGAGACCAGGTGCGTTCTACGTGATATGGCCGTTGACATTCAAAAATGAAAATTTACCCTCCCAGTCCCAATGGATGAATAGAAAATCACTTCAAAGTGACAGAAATGTTTGTTCATTGAATTTGGACTGGTAACCATCGCGAATAAAAAGCGCGATCAACTTTGAAAAACTCGCAATGAAATTCATCCAGAATCATTCCTATAGATGAATTGAACCTATCCCTATGTCATTGAAATTTTTGATCTACGAATTTGGACTGGTAACCATCACGATTAATAACGCGATAAAATTTGACAAACTCTCAATGGAATTGATCCAGAATCATTCTTATAGATGAATTGAACCTATCTCTAAGGCATTGAAATGTTTCATCTACGAAATTGGACTGGTAACCATCGTGATTGAAAAAAAATGTCAAGAAATTTGTTATTGAAAACAAACTATCCATCGCCAACGACATCCCGTATTCCCAAGCGGTCACCCTTCCAAGTACTAACGGGACTCGATGTAACTTAACTTCTGGGAGCTGACGAGACCAGGTGCGTTCTACGTGATATGGCCGTTGACATTCAAACATGAAAATTTACCCTCCCATTCCCAATGGATGAATAGAAAATCACTTCAAAGTGACAGAAATGTTTGTTCATTGAATTTGGACTGGTAACCATCGCGAATAAAAAGCGCGATCAACTTTGAAAAACTCGCAATGAAATTCATCCAGAATCATTCCTATAGATGAATTGAACCTATCCCTATGTCATTGAAATTTTTGATCTACGAATTTGGACTGGTAACCATCACGATTAATAACGCGATAAAATTTGACAAACTCTCAATGGAATTGATACAGAATCATTCTTATAGATGAATTGAACCTATCTCTAAGGCATTGAAATGTTTCATCTACGAAATTGGACTGGTAACCATCGTGATTGAAAAAAAATGTCAAGAAATTTGTTATTGAAAACAAACTATCCATCGCCAACGACATCCCGTATTCCCAAGCGGTCACCCTTCCAAGTACTAACGGGACTCGACGTAACTTAACTTCTGGGAGCTGACGAGACCAGGTGCGTTCTACGTGATATGGCCGTTGACATTCAAAAATGAAAATTTACCCTCCCATTCCCAATGGATGAATAGAAAATCACTTCAAAGTGACAGAAATGTTTGTTCATTGAATTTGGACTGGTAACCATCGCGAATAAAAAGCGCGATCAACTTTGAAAAACTCGCAATGAAATTCATCCAGAATCATTCCTATAGATGAATTGAACCTATCCCTATGTCATTGAAATTTTTGATCTACGAATTTGGACTGGTAACCATCACGATTAATAACGCGATAAAATTTGACAAACTCTCAATGGAATTGATCCAGAATCATTCTTATAGATGAATTGAACCTATCTCTAAGGCATTGAAATGTTTCATCTACGAAATTGGACTGGTAACCATCGTGATTGAAAAAAATGTCAAGAAATTTGTTATTGAAAACAAACTATCCATCGCCAACGACATCCCGTATTCCCAAGCGGTCACCCTTCCAAGTACTAACGGAACTCGACGTAACTTAACTTCTGGGAGCTGACGAGACCAGGTGCGTTCTACGTGATATGGCCGTTGACATTCAAAAATGAAAATTTACCCTCCCATTCCCAATGGATGAATAGAAAATCACTTCAAAGTGACAGAAATGTTTGTTCATTGAATTTGGACTGGTAACCATCGCGAATAAAAAGCGCGATCAACTTTGAAAAACTCGCAATGAAATTCATCCAGAATCATTCCTATAGATGAATTGAACCTATCCCTATGTCATTGAAATTTTTGATCTACGAATTTGGACTGGTAACCATCACGATTAATAACGCGATAAAATTTGACAAACTCTCAATGGAATTGATACAGAATCATTCTTATAGATGAATTGAACCTATCTCTAAGGCATTGAAATGTTTCATCTACGAAATTGGACTGGTAACCATCGTGATTGAAAAAAAATGTCAAGAAATTTGTTATTGAAAACAAACTATCCATCGCCAACGACATCCCGTATTCCCAAGCGGTCACCCTTCCAAGTACTAACGGGACTCGACGTAACTTAACTTCTGGGAGCTGACGAGACCAGGTGCGTTCTACGTGATATGGCCGTTGACATTCAAAAATGAAAATTTACCCTCCCATTCCCAATGGATGAATAGAAAATCACTTCAAAGTGACAGAAATGTTTGTTCATTGAATTTGGACTGGTAACCATCGCGAATAAAAAGCGCGATCAACTTTGAAAAACTCGCAATGAAATTCATCCAGAATCATTCCTATAGATGAATTGAACCTATCCCTATGTCATTGAAATTTTTGATCTACGAATTTGGACTGGTAACCATCACGATTAATAACGCGATAAAATTTGACAAACTCTCAATGGAATTGATCCAGAATCATTCTTATAGATGAATTGAACCTATCTCTAAGGCATTGAAATGTTTCATCTACGAAATTGGACTGGTAACCATCGTGATTGAAAAAAATGTCAAGAAATTTGTTATTGAAAACAAACTATCCATCGCCAACGACATCCCGTATTCCCAAGCGGTCACCCTTCCAAGTACTAACGGAACTCGACGTAACTTAACTTCTGGGAGCTGACGAGACCAGGTGCGTTCTACGTGATATGGCCGTTGACATTCAAAAATGAAAATTTACCCTCCCATTCCCAATGGATGAATAGAAAATCACTTCAAAGTGACAGAAATGTTTGTTCATTGAATTTGGACTGGTAACCATCGCGAATAAAAAGCGCGATCAACTTTGAAAAACTCGCAATGAAATTCATCCAGAATCATTCCTATAGATGAATTGAACCTATCCCTATGTCATTGAAATTTTTGATCTACGAATTTGGACTGGTAACCATCACGATTAATAACGCGATAAAATTTGACAAACTCTCAATGGAATTGATCCAGAATTATTCTTTTAGATGAATTGAACCTATCTCTAAGGCATTGAAATGTTTCATCTACGAAATTGGACTGGTAACCATCGTGATTGAAAAAAAATGTCAAGAAATTTGTTATTGAAAACAAACTATCCATCGCCAACGACATCCCGTATTCCCAAGCGGTCACCCTTCCAAGTACTAACGGGACTCGACGTAACTTAACTTCTGGGAGCTGACGAGACCAGGTGCGTTCTACGTGATATGGCCGTTGACATTCAAAAATGAAAATTTACCCTCCCATTCCCAATGGATGAATAGAAAATCACTTCAAAGTGACAGAAATGTTTGTTCATTGAATTTGGACTGGTAACCATCGCGAATAAAAAGCGCGATCAACTTTGAAAAACTCGCAATGAAATTCATCCAGAATCATTCCTATAGATGAATTGAACCTATCCCTATGTCATTGAAATTTTTGATCTACGAATTTGGACTGGTAACCATCACGATTAATAACGCGATAAAATTTGACAAACTCTCAATGGAATTGATCCAGAATCATTCTTATAGATGAATTGAACCTATCTCTAAGGCATTGAAATGTTTCATCTACGAAATTGGACTGGTAACCATCGTGATTGAAAAAAATGTAAAGAAATTTGTTATTGAAAACAAACTATCCATCGCCAACGACATCCCGTATTCCCAAGCGGTCACCCTTCCAAGTACTAACGGAACTCGACGTAACTTAACTTCTGGGAGCTGACGAGACCAGGTGCGTTCTACGTGATATGGCCGTTGACATTCAAAAATGAAAATTTACCCTCCCATTCCCAATGGATGAATAGAAAATCACTTCAAAGTGACAGAAATGTTTGTTCATTGAATTTGGACTGGTAACCATCGCGAATAAAAAGCGCGATCTACTTTGAAAAACTCGCAATGAAATTCATCCAGAATCATTCCTATAGATGAATTGAACCTATCCCTATGTCATTGAAATTTTTGATCTACGAATTTGGACTGGTAACCATCACGATTAATAACGCGATAAAATTTGACAAACTCTCAATGGAATTGATCCAGAATCATTCTTATAGATGAATTGAACCTATCTCTAAGGCATTGAAATGTTTCATCTACGAAATTGGACTGGTAACCATCGTGATTGAAAAAAAATGTCAAGAAATTTGTTATTGAAAACAAACTATCCATCGCCAACGACATCCCGTATTCCCAAGCGGTCACCCTTCCAAGTACTAACGGGACTCGACGTAACTTAACTTCTGGGAGCTGACGAGACCAGGTGCGTTCTACGTGATATGGCCGTTGACATTCAAAAATGAAAATTTACCCTCCCATTCCCAATGGATGAATAGAAAATCACTTCAAAGTGACAGAAATGTTTGTTCATTGAATTTGGACTGGTAACCATCGCGAATAAAAAGCGCGATCAACTTTGAAAAACTCGCAATGAAATTCATCCAGAATCATTCCTATAGATGAATTGAACCTATCCCTATGTCATTGAAATTTTTGATCTACGAATTGGACTGGTAACCATCACGATTAATAACGCGATAAAATTTGACAAACTCTCAATGGAATTGATCCAGAATCATTCTTATAGATGAATTGAACCTATCTCTAAGGCATTGAAATGTTTCATCTACGAAATTGGACTGGTAACCATCGTTATTGAAAAAAAATTTCAAGAGATTTTTTATTGAAATCAAACTATTCATCGCCAACGACATCCCGTATTCCCAAGCGGTCACCCTTCCAAGTACTAACGGGACTCGACGTAACTTAACTTCTGGGAGCTGACGAGACCAGGTGCGTTCTACGTGATATGGCCGTTGACATTCAAAAATGAAAATTTACCCTCCCATTCCCAATGGATGAATAGAAAATCACTTCAAAGTGACAGAAATGTTTGTTCATTGAATTTGGACTGGTAACCATCGCGAATAAAAAGCGCGATCAACTTTGAAAAACTCGCAATGAAATTCATCCAGAATCATTCCTATAGATGAATTGAACCTATCCCTATGTCATTGAAATTTTTGATCTACGAATTTGGACTGGTAACCATCACGATTAAAAAACGCGATAAAATTTGACAAACTCTCAATGGAATTGATCCAGAATCATTCTTATAAATGAATTGAACCTATCTCTAAGGCATTGAAATGTTTCATCTACGAAATTGGACTGGTAACCATCGTGATTGAAAAAAAATGTCAAGAAATTTGTTATTGAAAACAAACTATCCATCGCCAACGACATCCCGTATTCCCAAGCGGTCACCCTTCCAAGTACTAACGGGACTCGACGTAACTTAACTTCTGGGAGCTGACGAGACCAGGTGCGTTCTACGTGATATGGCCGTTAACATTCAAAAATGAAAATTTACCCTCCCAGTCCCAATGGATGAATAGAAAATCACTTCAAAGTGACAGAAATGTTTGTTCATTGAATTTGGACTGGTAACCATCGCGAATAAAAAGCGCGATCAACTTTGAAAATCTCGCAATGAAATTCATCCAGAATCATTCCTATAGATGAATTGAACCTATCCCTATGTCATTGAAATTTTTGATCTACGAATTTGGACTGGTAACCATCACGATTAATAACGCGATAAAATTTGACAAACTCTCAATGGAATTGATCCAGAATCATTCTTATAGATGAATTGAACCTATCTCTAAGGCATTGAAATGTTTCATCTACGAAATTGGACTGGTAACCATCGTGATTGAAAAAAAATGTCAAGAAATTTGTTATTGAAAACAAACTATCCATCGCCAACGACATCCCGTATTCCCAAGCGGTCACCCTTCCAAGTACTAACGGGACTCGACGTAACTTAACTTCTGGGAGCTGACGAGACCAGGTGCGTTCTACGTGATATGGCCGTTGACATTCAAAAATGAAAATTTACCCTCCCAGTCCCAATGGATGAATAGAAAATCACTTCAAAGTGACAGAAATGTTTGTTCATTGAATTTGGACTGGTAACCATCGCGAATAAAAAGCGCGATCAACTTTGAAAATCTCGCAATGAAATTCATCCAGAATCATTCCTATAGATGAATTGAACCTATCCCTATGTCATTGAAATTTTTGATCTACGAATTTGGACTGGTAACCATCACGATTAATAACGCGATAAAATTTGACAAACTCTCAATGGAATTGATCCAGAATCATTCTTATAGATGAATTGAACCTATCTCTAAGGCATTGAAATGTTTCATCTACGAAATTGGACTGGTAACCATCGTTATTGAAAAAAAATTTCAAGAAATTTTTTATTGAAATCAAACTATTCATCGCCAACGACATCCCGTATTCCCAAGCGGTCACCCTTCCAAGTACTAACGGGACTCGACGTAACTTAACTTCTGGGAGCTGACGAGACCAGGTGCGTTCTACGTGATATGGCCGTTGACATTCAAAAATGAAAATTTACCCTCCCATTCCCAATGGATGAATAGAAAATCACTTCAAAGTGACAGAAATGTTTTTTCATTGAATTTGGACTGGTAACCATCGCGAATAAAAAGCGCGATCAACTTTGAAAAACTCGCAATGAAATTCATCCAGAATCATTCCTATAGATGAATTGAACCTATCCCTATGTCATTGAAATTTTTGATCTACGAATTTGGACTGGTAACCATCACGATTAATAACGCGATAAAATTTGACAAACTCTCAATGGAATTGATCCAGAATCATTCTTATAGATGAATTGAACCTATCTCTAAGGCATTGAAATGTTTCATCTACGAAATTGGACTGGTAACCATCGTGATTGAAAAAAAATGTCAAGAAATTTGTTATTGAAAACAAACTATCCATCGCCAACGACATCCCGTATTCCCAAGCGGTCACCCTTCCAAGTACTAACGGGACTCGACGTAACTTAACTTCTGGGAGCTGACGAGACCAGGTGCGTTCTACGTGATATGGCCGTTGACATTCAAAAATGAAAATTTACCCTCGCAGTCCCAATGGATGAATAGAAAATCACTTCAAAGTGACAGAAATGTTTGTTCATTGAATTTGGACTGGTAACCATCGCGAATAAAAAGCGCGATCAACTTTGAAAATCTCGCAATGAAATTCATCCAGAATCATTCCTATAGATGAATTGAACCTATCCCTATGTCATTGAAATTTTTGATCTACGAATTTGGACTGGTAACCATCACGATTAAAAAACGCGATAAAATTTGACAAACTCTCAATGGAATTGATCCAGAATCATTCTTATAAATGAATTGAACCTATCTCTAAGGCATTGAAATGTTTCATCTACGAAATTGGACTGGTAACCATCGTGATTGAAAAAAAATGTCAAGAAATTTGTTATTGAAAACAAACTATCCATCGCCAACGACATCCCGTATTCCCAAGCGGTCACCCTTCCAAGTACTAACGGGACTCGACGTAACTTAACTTCTGGGAGCTGACGAGACCAGGTGCGTTCTACGTGATATGGCCGTTGACATTCAAAAATGAAAATTTACCCTCCCAGTCCCAATGGATGAATAGAAAATCACTTCAAAGTGACAGAAATGTTTGTTCATTGAATTTGGACTGGTAACCATCGCGAATAAAAAGCGCGATCAACTTTGAAAATCTCGCAATGAAATTCATCCAGAATCATTCCTATAGATGAATTGAACCTATCCCTATGTCATTGAAATTTTTGATCTACGAATTTGGACTGGTAACCATCACGATTAATAACGCGATAAAATTTGACAAACTCTCAATGGAATTGATCCAGAATCATTCTTATAGATGAATTGAACCTATCTCTAAGGCATTGAAATGTTTCATCTACGAAATTGGACTGGTAACCATCGTGATTGAAAAAAAATGTCAAGAAATTTGTTATTGAAAACAAACTATCCATCGCCAACGACATCCCGTATTCCCAAGCGGTCACCCTTCCAAGTACTAACGGGACTCGACGTAACTTAACTTCTGGGAGCTGACGAGACCAGGTGCGTTCTACGTGATATGGCCGTTGACATTCAAAAATGAAAATTTACCCTCCCAGTCCCAATGGATGAATAGAAAATCACTTCAAAGTGACAGAAATGTTTGTTCATTGAATTTGGACTGGTAACCATCGCGAATAAAAAGCGCGATCAACTTTGAAAATCTCGCAATGAAATTCATCCAGAATCATTCCTATAGATGAATTGAACCTATCCCTATGTCATTGAAATTTTTGATCTACGAATTTGGACTGGTAACCATCACGATTAATAACGCGATAAAATTTGACAAACTCTCAATGGAATTGATCCAGAATCATTCTTATAGATGAATTGAACCTATCTCTAAGGCATTGAAATGTTTCATCTACGAAATTGGACTGGTAACCATCGTTATTGAAAAAAAATTTCAAGAAATTTTTTATTGAAATCAAACTATTCATCGCCAACGACATCCCGTATTCCCAAGCGGTCACCCTTCCAAGTACTAACGGGACTCGACGTAACTTAACTTCTGGGAGCTGACGAGACCAGGTGCGTTCTACGTGATATGGCCGTTGACATTCAAAAATGAAAATTTACCCTCCCATTCCCAATGGATGAATAGAAAATCACTTCAAAGTGACAGAAATGTTTTTTCATTGAATTTGGACTGGTAACCATCGCGAATAAAAAGCGCGATCAACTTTGAAAAACTCGCAATGAAATTCATCCAGAATCATTCCTATAGATGAATTGAACCTATCCCTATGTCATTGAAATTTTTGATCTACGAATTTGGACTGGTAACCATCACGATTAATAACGCGATAAAATTTGACAAACTCTCAATGGAATTGATCCAGAATCATTCTTATAGATGAATTGAACCTATCTCTAAGGCATTGAAATGTTTCATCTACGAAATTGGACTGGTAACCATCGTGATTGAAAAAAAATGTCAAGAAATTTGTTATTGAAAACAAACTATCCATCGCCAACGACATCCCGTATTCCCAAGCGGTCACCCTTCCAAGTACTAACGGGACTCGACGTAACTTAACTTCTGGGAGCTGACGAGACCAGGTGCGTTCTACGTGATATGGCCGTTGACATTCAAAAATGAAAATTTACCCTCGCAGTCCCAATGGATGAATAGAAAATCACTTCAAAGTGACAGAAATGTTTGTTCATTGAATTTGGACTGGTAACCATCGCGAATAAAAAGCGCGATCAACTTTGAAAATCTCGCAATGAAATTCATCCAGAATCATTCCTATAGATGAATTGAACCTATCCCTATGTCATTGAAATTTTTGATCTACGAATTTGGACTGGTAACCATCACGATTAATAACGCGATAAAATTTGACAAACTCTCAATGGAATTGATCCAGAATCATTCTTATAGATGAATTGAACCTATCTCTAAGGCATTGAAATGTTTCATCTACGAAATTGGACTGGTAACCATCGTTATTGAAAAAAAATTTCAAGAAATTTTTTATTGAAATCAAACTATTCATCGCCAACGACATCCCGTATTCCCAAGCGGTCACCCTTCCAAGTACTAACGGGACTCGACGTAACTTAACTTCTGGGAGCTGACGAGACCAGGTGCGTTCTACGTGATATGGCCGTTGACATTCAAAAATGAAAATTTACCCTCCCATTCCCAATGGATGAATAGAAAATCACTTCAAAGTGACAGAAATGTTTTTTCATTGAATTTGGACTGGTAACCATCGCGAATAAAAAGCGCGATCAACTTTGAAAAACTCGCAATGAAATTCATCCAGAATCATTCCTATAGATGAATTGAACCTATCCCTATGTCATTGAAATTTTTGATCTACGAATTTGGACTGGTAACCATCACGATTAATAACGCGATAAAATTTGACAAACTCTCAATGGAATTGATCCAGAATCATTCTTAAAGATGAATTGAACCTATCTCTAAGGCATTGAAATGTTTCATCTACGAAATTGGACTGGTAACCATCGTGATTGAAAAAAAATGTCAAGAAATTTGTTATTGAAAACAAACTATCCATCGCCAACGACATCCCGTATTCCCAAGCGGTCACCCTTCCAAGTACTAACGGGACTCGACGTAACTTAACTTCTGGGAGCTGACGAGACCAGGTGCGTTCTACGTGATATGGCCGTTGACATTCAAAAATGAAAATTTACCCTCCCAGTCCCAATGGATGAATAGAAAATCACTTCAAAGTGACAGAAATGTTTGTTCATTGAATTTGGACTGGTAACCATCGCGAATAAAAAGCGCGATCAACTTTGAAAATCTCGCAATGAAATTCATCCAGAATCATTCCTATAGATGAATTGAACCTATCCCTATGTCATTGAAATTTTTGATCTACGAATTTGGACTGGTAACCATCACGATTAATAACGCGATAAAATTTGACAAACTCTCAATGGAATTGATCCAGAATCATTCTTATAGATGAATTGAACCTATCTCTAAGGCATTGAAATGTTTCATCTACGAAATTGGACTGGTAACCATCGTTATTGAAAAAAAATTTCAAGAAATTTTTTATTGAAATCAAACTATTCATCGCCAACGACATCCCGTATTCCCAAGCGGTCACCCTTCCAAGTACTAACGGGACTCGACGTAACTTAACTTCTGGGAGCTGACGAGACCAGGTGCGTTCTACGTGATATGGCCGTTGACATTCAAAAATGAAAATTTACCCTCCCATTCCCAATGGATGAATAGAAAATCACTTCAAAGTGACAGAAATGTTTTTTCATTGAATTTGGACTGGTAACCATCGCGAATAAAAAGCGCGATCAACTTTGAAAAACTCGCAATGAAATTCATCCAGAATCATTCCTATAGATGAATTGAACCTATCCCTATGTCATTGAAATTTTTGATCTACGAATTTGGACTGGTAACCATCACGATTAATAACGCGATAAAATTTGACAAACTCTCAATGGAATTGATCCAGAATCATTCTTAAAGATGAATTGAACCTATCTCTAAGGCATTGAAATGTTTCATCTACGAAATTGGACTGGTAACCATCGTGATTGAAAAAAAATGTCAAGAAATTTGTTATTGAAAACAAACTATCCATCGCCAACGACATCCCGTATTCCCAAGCGGTCACCCTTCCAAGTACTAACGGGACTCGACGTAACTTAACTTCTGAGAGCTGACGAGACCAGGTGCGTTCTACGTGATATGGCCGTTGACATTCAAAAATGAAAATTTACCCTCCCATTCCCAATGGATGAATAGAAAATCACTTCAAAGTGACAGAAATGTTTTTTCATTGAATTTGGACTGGTAACCATCGCGAATAAAAAGCGCGATCAACTTTGAAAAACTCGCAATGAAATTCATCCAGAATCATTCCTATAGATGAATTGAACCTATCCCTATGTCATTGAAATTTTTGATCTACGAATTTGGACTGGTAACCATCACGATTAATAACGCGATAAAATTTGACAAACTCTCAATGGAATTGATCCAGAATCATTCTTAAAGATGAATTGAACCTATCTCTAAGGCATTGAAATGTTTCATCTACGAAATTGGACTGGTAACCATCGTGATTGAAAAAAAATGTCAAGAAATTTGTTATTGAAAACAAACTATCCATCGCCAACGACATCCCGTATTCCCAAGCGGTCACCCTTCCAAGTACTAACGGGACTCGACGTAACTTAACTTCTGGGAGCTGACGAGACCAGGTGCGTTCTACGTGATATGGCCGTTGACATTCAAAAATGAAAATTTACCCTCCCATTCCCAATGGATGAATAGAAAATCACTTCAAAGTGACAGAAATGTTTGTTCATTGAATTTGGACTGGTAACCATCGCGAATAAAAAGCGCGATCAACTTTGAAAAACTCGCAATGAAATTCATCCAGAATCATTCCTATAGATGAATTGAACCTATCCCTATGTCATTGAAATTTTTGATCTACGAATTTGGACTGGTAACCATCACGATTAATAACGCGATAAAATTTGACAAACTCTCAATGGAATTGATCCAGAATCATTCTTATAGATGAATTGAACCTATCTCTAAGGCATTGAAATGTTTCATCTACGAAATTGGACTGGTAACCATCGTTATTGAAAAAAAATTTCAAGAAATTTTTTATTGAAATCAAACTATTCATCGCCAACGACATCCCGTATTCCCAAGCGGTCACCCTTCCAAGTACTAACGGGACTCGACGTAACTTAACTTCTGGGAGCTGACGAGACCAGGTGCGTTCTACGTGATATGGCCGTTGACATTCAAAAATGAAAATTTACCCTCCCATTCCCAATGGATGAATAGAAAATCACTTCAAAGTGACAGAAATGTTTGTTCATTGAATTTGGACTGGTAACCATCGCGAATAAAAAGCGCGATCAACTTTGAAAAACTCGCAATGAAATTCATCCAGAATCATTCCTATAGATGAATTGAACCTATCCCTATGTCATTGAAATTTTTGATCTACGAATTTGGACTGGTAACCATCACGATTAAAAAACGCGATAAAATTTGACAAACTCTCAATGGAATTGATCCAGAATCATTCTTATAGATGAATTGAACCTATCTCTAAGGCATTGAAATGTTTCATCTACGAAATTGGACTGGTAACCATCGTTATTGAAAAAAAATTTCAAGAAATTTTTTATTGAAATCAAACTATTCATCGCCAACGACATCCCGTATTCCCAAGCGGTCACCCTTCCAAGTACTAACGGGACTCGACGTAACTTAACTTCTGGGAGCTGACGAGACCAGGTGCGTTCTACGTGATATGGCCGTTGACATTCAAAAATGAAAATTTACCCTCCCAGTCCCAATGGATGAATAGAAAATCACTTCAAAGTGACAGAAATGTTTGTTCATTGAATTTGGACTGGTAACCATCGCGAATAAAAAGCGCGATCAACTTTGAAAAACTCGCAATGAAATTCATCCAGAATCATTCCTATAGATGAATTGAACCTATCCCTATGTCATTGAAATTTTTGATCTACGAATTTGGACTGGTAACCATCACGATTAAAAAACGCGATAAAATTTGACAAACTCTCAATGGAATTGATCCAGAATCATTCTTATAGATGAATTGAACCTATCTCTAAGGCATTGAAATGTTTCATCTACGAAATTGGACTGGTAACCATCGTTATTGAAAAAAAATTTCAAGAAATTTTTTATTGAAATCAAACTATTCATCGCCAACGACATCCCGTATTCCCAAGCGGTTACCCTTCCAAGTACTAACGGGACTCGACGTAACTTAACTTCTGGGAGCTGACGAGACCAGGTGCGTTCTACGTGATATGGCCGTTGACATTCAAAAATGAAAATTTACCCTCCCAGTCCCAATGGATGAATAGAAAATCACTTCAAAGTGACAGAAATGTTTGTTCATTGAATTTGGACTGGTAACCATCGCGAATAAAAAGCGCGATCAACTTTGAAAAACTCGCAATGAAATTCATCCAGAATCATTCCTATAGATGAATTGAACCTATCCCTATGTCATTGAAATTTTTGATCTACGAATTTGGACTGGTAACCATCACGATTAATAACGCGATAAAATTTGACAAACTCTCAATGGAATTGATCCAGAATCATTCTTATAGATGAATTGAACCTATCTCTAAGGCATTGAAATGTTTCATCTACGAAATTGGACTGGTAACCATCGTTATTGAAAAAAAATTTCAAGAAATTTTTTATTGAAATCAAACTATTCATCGCCAACGACATCCCGTATTCCCAAGCGGTCACCCTTCCAAGTACTAACGGGACTCGACGTAACTTAACTTCTGGGAGCTGACGAGACCAGGTGCGTTCTACGTGATATGGCCGTTGACATTCAAAAATGAAAATTTACCCTCCCATTCCCAATGGATGAATAGAAAATCACTTCAAAGTGACAGAAATGTTTGTTCATTGAATTTGGACTGGTAACCATCGCGAATAAAAAGCGCGATCAACTTTGAAAAACTCGCAATGAAATTCATCCAGAATCATTCCTATAGATGAATTGAACCTATCCCTATGTCATTGAAATTTTTGATCTACGAATTTGGACTGGTAACCATCACGATTAAAAAACGCGATAAAATTTGACAAACTCTCAATGGAATTGATCCAGAATCATTCTTATAGATGAATTGAACCTATCTCTAAGGCATTGAAATGTTTCATCTACGAAATTGGACTGGTAACCATCGTTATTGAAAAAAAATTTCAAGAAATTTTTTATTGAAATCAAACTATTCATCGCCAACGACATCCCGTATTCCCAAGCGGTCACCCTTCCAAGTACTAACGGGACTCGACGTAACTTAACTTCTGGGAGCTGACGAGACCAGGTGCGTTCTACGTGATATGGCCGTTGACATTCAAAAATGAAAATTTACCCTCCCATTCCCAATGGATGAATAGAAAATCACTTCAAAGTGACAGAAATGTTTGTTCATTGAATTTGGACTGGTAACCATCGCGAATAAAAAGCGCGATCAACTTTGAAAAACTCGCAATGAAATTCATCCAGAATCATTCCTATAGATGAATTGAACCTATCCCTATGTCATTGAAATTTTTGATCTACGAATTTGGACTGGTAACCATCACGATTAAAAAACGCGATAAAATTTGACAAACTCTCAATGGAATTGATCCAGAATCATTCTTATAGATGAATTGAACCTATCTCTAAGGCATTGAAATGTTTCATCTACGAAATTGGACTGGTAACCATCGTGATTGAAAAAAAATGTCAAGAAATTTGTTATTGAAAACAAACTATCCATCGCCAACGACATCCCGTATTCCCAAGCGGTCACCCTTCCAAGTACTAACGGGACTCGACGTAACTTAACTTCTGGGAGCTGACGAGACCAGGTGCGTTCTACGTGATATGGCCGTTGACATTCAAAAATGAAAATTTACCGTCCCATTCCCAATGGATGAATAGAAAATCACTTCAAAGTGACAGAAATGTTTGTTCATTGAATTTGGACTGGTAACCATCGCGAATAAAAAGCGCGATCAACTTTGAAAAACTCGCAATGAAATTCATCCAGAATCATTCCTATAGATGAATTGAACCTATCCCTAAGTCATTGAAATTTTTGATCTACGAATTTGGACTGGTAACCATCACGATTAATAACGCGATAAAATTTGACAAACTCTCAATGGAATTGATCCAGAATCATTCTTATAGATGAATTGAACCTATCTCTAAGGCATTGAAATGTTTCATCTACGAAATTGGACTGGTAACCATCGTGATTGAAAAAAAAATGTCAAGAAATTTGTTATTGAAAACAAACTATCCATCGCCAACGACATCCCGTATTCCCAAGCGGTCACCCTTCCAAGTACTAACGGGACTCGACGTAACTTAACTTCTGGGAGCTGACGAGACCAGGTGCGTTCTACGTGATATGGCCGTTGACATTCAAAAATGAAAATTTACCCTCCCAGTCCCAATGGATGAATAGAAAATCACTTCAAAGTGACAGAAATGTTTGTTCATTGAATTTGGACTGGTAACCATCGCGAATAAAAAGCGCGATCAACTTTGAAAATCTCGCAATGAAATTCATCCAGAATCATTCCTATAGATGAATTGAACCTATCCCTATGTCATTGAAATTTTTGATCTACGAATTTGGACTGGTAACCATCACGATTAATAACGCGATAAAATTTGACAAACTCTCAATGGAATTGATCCAGAATCATTCTTATAGATGAATTGAACCTATCTCTAAGGCATTGAAATGTTTCATCTACGAAATTGGACTGGTAACCATCGTTATTGAAAAAAAATTTCAAGAAATTTTTTATTGAAAACAAGCTATTCATCGCCAACGACATCCCGTATTCCCAAGCGGTCACCCTTCCAAGTACTAACGGGACTCGACGTAACTTAACTTCTGGGAGCTGACGAGACCAGGTGCGTTCTACGTGATATGGCCGTTGACATTCAAAAATGAAAATTTACCCTCCCAGTCCCAATGGATGAATAGAAAATCACTTCAAAGTGACAGAAATGTTTGTTCATTGAATTTGGACTGGTAACCATCGCGAATAAAAAGCGCGATCAACTTTGAAAATCTCGCAATGAAATTCATCCAGAATCATTCCTATAGATGAATTGAACCTATCCCTATGTCATTGAAATTTTTGATCTACGAATTTGGACTGGTAACCATCACGATTAATAACGCGATAAAATTTGACAAACTCTCAATGGAATTGATCCAGAATCATTCTTATAGATGAATTGAACCTATCTCTAAGGCATTGAAATGTTTCATCTACGAAATTGGACTGGTAACCATCGTTATTGAAAAAAAATTTCAAGAAATTTTTTATTGAAAACAAGCTATTCATCGCCAACGACATCCCGTATTCCCAAGCGGTCACCCTTCCAAGTACTAACGGGACTCGACGTAACTTAACTTCTGGGAGCTGACGAGACCAGGTGCGTTCTACGTGATATGGCCGTTGACATTCAAAAATGAAAATTTACCCTCCCAGTCCCAATGGATGAATAGAAAATCACTTCAAAGTGACAGAAATGTTTGTTCATTGAATTTGGACTGGTAACCATCGCGAATAAAAAGCGCGATCAACTTTGAAAAACTCGCAATGAAATTCATCCAGAATCATTCCTATAGATGAATTGAACCTATCCCTATGTCATTGAAATTTTTGATCTACGAATTTGGACTGGTAACCATCACGATTAAAAAACGCGATAAAATTTGACAAACTCTCAATGGAATTGATCCAGAATCATTCTTATAGATGAATTGAACCTATCTCTAAGGCATTGAAATGTTTCATCTACGAAATTGGACTGGTAACCATCGTTATTGAAAAAAAATTTCAAGAAATTTTTTATTGAAATCAAACTATTCATCGCCAACGACATCCCGTATTCCCAAGCGGTTACCCTTCCAAGTACTAACGGGACTCGACGTAACTTAACTTCTGGGAGCTGACGAGACCAGGTGCGTTCTACGTGATATGGCCGTTGACATTCAAAAATGAAAATTTACCCTCCCAGTCCCAATGGATGAATAGAAAATCACTTCAAAGTGACAGAAATGTTTGTTCATTGAATTTGGACTGGTAACCATCGCGAATAAAAAGCGCGATCAACTTTGAAAAACTCGCAATGAAATTCATCCAGAATCATTCCTATAGATGAATTGAACCTATCCCTATGTCATTGAAATTTTTGATCTACGAATTTGGACTGGTAACCATCACGATTAAAAAACGCGATAAAATTTGACAAACTCTCAATGGAATTGATCCAGAATCATTCTTATAGATGAATTGAACCTATCTCTAAGGCATTGAAATGTTTCATCTACGAAATTGGACTGGTAACCATCGTTATTGAAAAAAAATTTCAAGAAATTTTTTATTGAAATCAAACTATTCATCGCCAACGACATCCCGTATTCCCAAGCGGTTACCCTTCCAAGTACTAACGGGACTCGACGTAACTTAACTTCTGGGAGCTGACGAGACCAGGTGCGTTCTACGTGATATGGCCGTTGACATTCAAAAATGAAAATTTACCCTCCCAGTCCCAATGGATGAATAGAAAATCACTTCAAAGTGACAGAAATGTTTGTTCATTGAATTTGGACTGGTAACCATCGCGAATAAAAAGCGCGATCAACTTTGAAAAACTCGCAATGAAATTCATCCAGAATCATTCCTATAGATGAATTGAACCTATCCCTATGTCATTGAAATTTTTGATCTACGAATTTGGACTGGTAACCATCACGATTAAAAAACGCGATAAAATTTGACAAACTCTCAATGGAATTGATCCAGAATCATTCTTATAGATGAATTGAACCTATCTCTAAGGCATTGAAATGTTTCATCTACGAAATTGGACTGGTAACCATCGTTATTGAAAAAAAATTTCAAGAAATTTTTTATTGAAATCAAACTATTCATCGCCAACGACATCCCGTATTCCCAAGCGGTTACCCTTCCAAGTACTAACGGGACTCGACGTAACTTAACTTCTGGGAGCTGACGAGACCAGGTGCGTTCTACGTGATATGGCCGTTGACATTCAAAAATGAAAATTTACCCTCCCAGTCCCAATGGATGAATAGAAAATCACTTCAAAGTGACAGAAATGTTTGTTCATTGAATTTGGACTGGTAACCATCGCGAATAAAAAGCGCGATCAACTTTGAAAAACTCGCAATGAAATTCATCCAGAATCATTCCTATAGATGAATTGAACCTATCCCTATGTCATTGAAATTTTTGATCTACGAATTTGGACTGGTAACCATCACGATTAAAAAACGCGATAAAATTTGACAAACTCTCAATGGAATTGATCCAGAATCATTCTTATAGATGAATTGAACCTATCTCTAAGGCATTGAAATGTTTCATCTACGAAATTGGACTGGTAACCATCGTTATTGAAAAAAAATTTCAAGAAATTTTTTATTGAAATCAAACTATTCATCGCCAACGACATCCCGTATTCCCAAGCGGTTACCCTTCCAAGTACTAACGGGACTCGACGTAACTTAACTTCTGGGAGCTGACGAGACCAGGTGCGTTCTACGTGATATGGCCGTTGACATTCAAAAATGAAAATTTACCCTCCCAGTCCCAATGGATGAATAGAAAATCACTTCAAAGTGACAGAAATGTTTGTTCATTGAATTTGGACTGGTAACCATCGCGAATAAAAAGCGCGATCAACTTTGAAAAACTCGCAATGAAATTCATCCAGAATCATTCCTATAGATGAATTGAACCTATCCCTATGTCATTGAAATTTTTGATCTACGAATTTGGACTGGTAACCATCACGATTAAAAAACGCGATAAAATTTGACAAACTCTCAATGGAATTGATCCAGAATCATTCTTATAGATGAATTGAACCTATCTCTAAGGCATTGAAATGTTTCATCTACGAAATTGGACTGGTAACCATCGTTATTGAAAAAAAATTTCAAGAAATTTTTTATTGAAATCAAACTATTCATCGCCAACGACATCCCGTATTCCCAAGCGGTTACCCTTCCAAGTACTAACGGGACTCGACGTAACTTAACTTCTGGGAGCTGACGAGACCAGGTGCGTTCTACGTGATATGGCCGTTGACATTCAAAAATGAAAATTTACCCTCCCAGTCCCAATGGATGAATAGAAAATCACTTCAAAGTGACAGAAATGTTTGTTCATTGAATTTGGACTGGTAACCATCGCGAATAAAAAGCGCGATCAACTTTGAAAAACTCGCAATGAAATTCATCCAGAATCATTCCTATAGATGAATTGAACCTATCCCTATGTCATTGAAATTTTTGATCTACGAATTTGGACTGGTAACCATCACGATTAAAAAACGCGATAAAATTTGACAAACTCTCAATGGAATTGATCCAGAATCATTCTTATAGATGAATTGAACCTATCTCTAAGGCATTGAAATGTTTCATCTACGAAATTGGACTGGTAACCATCGTTATTGAAAAAAAATTTCAAGAAATTTTTTATTGAAATCAAACTATTCATCGCCAACGACATCCCGTATTCCCAAGCGGTTACCCTTCCAAGTACTAACGGGACTCGACGTAACTTAACTTCTGGGAGCTGACGAGACCAGGTGCGTTCTACGTGATATGGCCGTTGACATTCAAAAATGAAAATTTACCCTCCCAGTCCCAATGGATGAATAGAAAATCACTTCAAAGTGACAGAAATGTTTGTTCATTGAATTTGGACTGGTAACCATCGCGAATAAAAAGCGCGATCAACTTTGAAAAACTCGCAATGAAATTCATCCAGAATCATTCCTATAGATGAATTGAACCTATCCCTATGTCATTGAAATTTTTGATCTACGAATTTGGACTGGTAACCATCACGATTAAAAAACGCGATAAAATTTGACAAACTCTCAATGGAATTAATCCAGAATCATTCTTATAGATGAATTGAACCTATCTCTAAGGCATTGAAATGTTTCATCTACGAAATTGGACTGGTAACCATCGTTATTGAAAAAAAATTTCAAGAAATTTTTTATTGAAATCAAACTATTCATCGCCAACGACATCCCGTATTCCCAAGCGGTCACCCTTCCAAGTACTAACGGGACTCGACGTAACTTAACTTCTGGGAGCTGACGAGACCAGGTGCGTTCTACGTGATATGGCCGTTGACATTCAAAAATGAAAATTTACCCTCCCAGTCCCAATGGATGAATAGAAAATCACTTCAAAGTGACAGAAATGTTTGTTCATTGAATTTGGACTGGTAACCATCGCGAATAAAAAGCGCGATCAACTTTGAAAAACTCGCAATGAAATTCATCCAGAATCATTCCTATAGATGAATTGAACCTATCCCTATGTCATTGAAATTTTTGATCTACGAATTTGGACTGGTAACCATCACGATTAATAACGCGATAAAATTTGACAAACTCTCAATGGAATTGATCCAGAATCATTCTTATAGATGAATTGAACCTATCTCTAAGGCATTGAAATGTTTCATCTACGAAATTGGACTGGTAACCATCGTGATTGAAAAAAATGTAAAGAAATTTGTTATTGAAAACAAACTATCCATCGCCAACGACATCCCGTATTCCCAAGCGGTCACCCTTCCAAGTACTAACGGAACTCGACGTAACTTAACTTCTGGGAGCTGACGAGACCAGGTGCGTTCTACGTGATATGGCCGTTGACATTCAAAAATGAAAATTTACCCTCCCAGTCCCAATGGATGAATAGAAAATCACTTCAAAGTGACAGAAATGTTTGTTCATTGAATTTGGACTGGTAACCATCGCGAATAAAAAGCGCGATCAACTTTGAAAAACTCGCAATGAAATTCATCCAGAATCATTCCTATAGATGAATTGAACCTATCCCTATGTCATTGAAATTTTTGATCTACGAATTTGGACTGGTAACCATCACGATTAAAAAACGCGATAAAATTTGACAAACTCTCAATGGAATTAATCCAGAATCATTCTTATAGATGAATTGAACCTATCTCTAAGGCATTGAAATGTTTCATCTACGAAATTGGACTGGTAACCATCGTTATTGAAAAAAAATTTCAAGAAATTTTTTATTGAAATCAAACTATTCATCGCCAACGACATCCCGTATTCCCAAGCGGTCACCCTTCCAAGTACTAACGGGACTCGACGTAACTTAACTTCTGGGAGCTGACGAGACCAGGTGCGTTCTACGTGATATGGCCGTTGACATTCAAAAATGAAAATTTACCCTCCCATTCCCAATGGATGAATAGAAAATCACTTCAAAGTGACAGAAATGTTTGTTCATTGAATTTGGACTGGTAACCATCGCGAATAAAAAGCGCGATCAACTTTGAAAAACTCGCAATGAAATTCATCCAGAATCATTCCTATAGATGAATTGAACCTATCCCTATGTCATTGAAATTTTTGATCTACGAATTTGGACTGGTAACCATCACGATTAATAACGCGATAAAATTTGACAAACTCTCAATGGAATTGATCCAGAATCATTCTTATAGATGAATTGAACCTATCTCTAAGGCATTGAAATGTTTCATCTACGAAATTGGACTGGTAACCATCGTGATTGAAAAAAATGTAAAGAAATTTGTTATTGAAAACAAACTATCCATCGCCAACGACATCCCGTATTCCCAAGCGGTCACCCTTCCAAGTACTAACGGAACTCGACGTAACTTAACTTCTGGGAGCTGACGAGACCAGGTGCGTTCTACGTGATATGGCCGTTGACATTCAAAAATGAAAATTTACCCTCCCAGTCCCAATGGATGAATAGAAAATCACTTCAAAGTGACAGAAATGTTTGTTCATTGAATTTGGACTGGTAACCATCGCGAATAAAAAGCGCGATCAACTTTGAAAAACTCGCAATGAAATTCATCCAGAATCATTCCTATAGATGAATTGAACCTATCCCTATGTCATTGAAATTTTTGATCTACGAATTTGGACTGGTAACCATCACGATTAAAAAACGCGATAAAATTTGACAAACTCTCAATGGAATTGATCCAGAATCATTCTTATAGATGAATTGAACCTATCTCTAAGGCATTGAAATGTTTCATCTACGAAATTGGACTGGTAACCATCGTTATTGAAAAAAAATTTCAAGAAATTTTTTATTGAAATCAAACTATTCATCGCCAACGACATCCCGTATTCCCAAGCGGTTACCCTTCCAAGTACTAACGGGACTCGACGTAACTTAACTTCTGGGAGCTGACGAGACCAGGTGCGTTCTACGTGATATGGCCGTTGACATTCAAAAATGAAAATTTACCCTCCCAGTCCCAATGGATGAATAGAAAATCACTTCAAAGTGACAGAAATGTTTGTTCATTGAATTTGGACTGGTAACCATCGCGAATAAAAAGCGCGATCAACTTTGAAAAACTCGCAATGAAATTCATCCAGAATCATTCCTATAGATGAATTGAACCTATCCCTATGTCATTGAAATTTTTGATCTACGAATTTGGACTGGTAACCATCACGATTAATAACGCGATAAAATTTGACAAACTCTCAATGGAATTGATCCAGAATCATTCTTATAGATGAATTGAACCTATCTCTAAGGCATTGAAATGTTTCATCTACGAAATTGGACTGGTAACCATCGTGATTGAAAAAAATGTCAAGAAATTTGTTATTGAAAACAAACTATCCATCGCCAACGACATCCCGTATTCCCAAGCGGTCACCCTTCCAAGTACTAACGGAACTCGACGTAACTTAACTTCTGGGAGCTGACGAGACCAGGTGCGTTCTACGTGATATGGCCGTTGACATTCAAAAATGAAAATTTACCCTCCCAGTCCCAATGGATGAATAGAAAATCACTTCAAAGTGACAGAAATGTTTGTTCATTGAATTTGGACTGGTAACCATCGCGAATAAAAAGCGCGATCAACTTTGAAAAACTCGCAATGAAATTCATCCAGAATCATTCCTATAGATGAATTGAACCTATCCCTATGTCATTGAAATTTTTGATCTACGAATTTGGACTGGTAACCATCACGATTAAAAAACGCGATAAAATTTGACAAACTCTCAATGGAATTGATCCAGAATCATTCTTATAGATGAATTGAACCTATCTCTAAGGCATTGAAATGTTTCATCTACGAAATTGGACTGGTAACCATCGTGATTGAAAAAAATGTAAAGAAATTTGTTATTGAAAACAAACTATCCATCGCCAACGACATCCCGTATTCCCAAGCGGTCACCCTTCCAAGTACTAACGGAACTCGACGTAACTTAACTTCTGGGAGCTGACGAGACCAGGTGCGTTCTACGTGATATGGCCGTTGACATTCAAAAATGAAAATTTACCCTCCCAGTCCCAATGGATGAATAGAAAATCACTTCAAAGTGACAGAAATGTTTGTTCATTGAATTTGGACTGGTAACCATCGCGAATAAAAAGCGCGATCAACTTTGAAAAACTCGCAATGAAATTCATCCAGAATCATTCCTATAGATGAATTGAACCTATCCCTATGTCATTGAAATTTTTGATCTACGAATTTGGACTGGTAACCATCACGATTAATAACGCGATAAAATTTGACAAACTCTCAATGGAATTGATCCAGAATCATTCTTATAGATGAATTGAACCTATCTCTAAGGCATTGAAATGTTTCATCTACGAAATTGGACTGGTAACCATCGTGATTGAAAAAAATGTCAAGAAATTTGTTATTGAAAACAAACTATCCATCGCCAACGACATCCCGTATTCCCAAGCGGTCACCCTTCCAAGTACTAACGGAACTCGACGTAACTTAACTTCTGGGAGCTGACGAGACCAGGTGCGTTCTACGTGATATGGCCGTTGACATTCAAAAATGAAAATTTACCCTCCCAGGCAGTGGCCTAGAGTGGCACGGAATCTCCAATCTAATCAAACTTAACGCCATTCGATAGAGCTCGTTAAGCCGATTCGAATGGTATATGGGAAAGTTTGTGCAAATGAACGCATCCCTGAGTAAATCGACTTTAAAGTTTTTGGTTTACCGGGCTTCCGTAGCGTCCTTGGCCGCCCCTTTGCGCACCCCCTGAGCCCACCCCTCGTCCCTTGAGGGATCACCCCTATTTTATTTCGCGGTACCTGAGAGCCTTTTTTCGAAAAAGTTTTGCCCGTCGCTGGACTCGAACTCGGAACATGCTTGCTCAACATTTACTACCAACCGAGTACTATAACCACTACACCATTGAAGTTGTGGAAAGATGGAATTTAAATACATAGAAAAACGAAGGTTTTTTTGCACATTCTCTTGTTTGTTTTTTTGACGTGCCCATAAGGACAGACATAATAACAGACACACATAAGGATAATTCATGGCGAAACGTAGAGCCATATTACCTCGTAAACTAATATTCGTAACTAACTCGCACACTTTGAAAACTGTCCAACTCGATAAAAGATCTCTCCCGTGCGTTAATTTCTTGGACGCGTATTGCGACCACGAAAATGTAGCTGTCAGGTCGTCCATAATGGTGTAATAAGAGCCATTTATGCAAATCATGTCTTTTATAAGGCTCAAAAGAGCCAAAGGGTGCCAATTCTTTTGTTACCGTCATTGTTGCCATATAAGACAACTGTCTAAACGTGAGTTGCCAAATTTGTGAGCTGTATTGTCTCTTCATAGTCTTATTTTCGATACTGATGGTTTAATTACAACATATTCGAAATTGTTTGTATCATGTATGGTGTAGTGGTTATAGTAATCGGTTGGTAGTACAGGTTGAGCAAGCATGTTCCGAGTTCGAATCCGGTGGCGGGCAAAAATTTTTCGAAAAAAAGGCTCTCGGGAGTTATTGGTATTGCGGACACGTCAACAAGAAAAAACAAGAGAAGGTGCCAAAAAAATCTTAGTGTTTTTATGTATTTGAAGTCCGTCTTTCCATAATTGTGGCCACCCTATGCGACTCCATCAGTCATCGGCTTACCCTGACGGTTGTTATTGGTATTGCGGGCACGTCAACAAAAAAAAACAAGAGAAGGTGCAAAAAAAAACTTAGTTTTTTTATGTATTTAAATTCCGTCTTTTCACTACTTCAATGGTGTAGTGGTTATAGTACTCGGTTGGTAGTAAATGTTGAGCAAGCATGTTCCGAGTTCGAGTCCAGTGACGGGCAAAAATTTTTCGAAAAAAAGGCTCTCAGGTACTGCGAAATTAAATAGGGGTGATCCCTCAAGGGACGAGGGGTGGGCTCAGGGGTGCGCAAAGGGGCGGCCAAGGACGCTACGGAAGCCCGGTAAACCAAAAACTTTAAAGTCGATTTACTCAGGGATGCGTTCATTTGCACAAACTTTCCCATATACCATTCGAATCGGCTTAACGAGCTCTATCGAATGGCGTTAAGTTTGATTAGATTGGAGATTCCGTGCCACTCTAGGCCACTGCCCCCTCCCAGTCCCAATGGATGAATAGAAAATCACTTCAAAGTGACAGAAATGTTTGTTCATTGAATTTGGACTGGTAACCATCGCGAATAAAAAGCGCGATCAACTTTGAAAAACTCGCAATGAAATTCATCCAGAATCATTCCTATAGATGAATTGAACCTATCCCTATGTCATTGAAATTTTTGATCTACGAATTTGGACTGGTAACCATCACGATTAAAAAACGCGATAAAATTTGACAAACTCTCAATGGAATTGATCCAGAATCATTCTTATAGATGAATTGAACCTATCTCTAAGGCATTGAAATGTTTCATCTACGAAATTGGACTGGTAACCATCGTTATTGAAAAAAAATTTCAAGAAATTTTTTATTGAAATCAAACTATTCATCGCCAACGACATCCCGTATTCCCAAGCGGTCACCCTTCCAAGTACTAACGGAACTCGACGTAACTTAACTTCTGGGAGCTGACGAGACCAGGTGCGTTCTACGTGATATGGCCGTTGACATTCAAAAATGAAAATTTACCCTCCCAGTCCCAATGGATGAATAGAAAATCACTTCAAAGTGACAGAAATGTTTGTTCATTGAATTTGGACTGGTAACCATCGCGAATAAAAAGCGCGATCAACTTTGAAAAACTCGCAATGAAATTCATCCAGAATCATTCCTATAGATGAATTGAACCTATCCCTATGTCATTGAAATTTTTGATCTACGAATTTGGACTGGTAACCATCACGATTAAAAAACGCGATAAAATTTGACAAACTCTCAATGGAATTGATCCAGAATCATTCTTATAGATGAATTGAACCTATCTCTAAGGCATTGAAATGTTTCATCTACGAAATTGGACTGGTAACCATCGTTATTGAAAAAAAATTTCAAGAAATTTTTTATTGAAATCAAACTATTCATCGCCAACGACATCCCGTATTCCCAAGCGGTTACCCTTCCAAGTACTAACGGGACTCGACGTAACTTAACTTCTGGGAGCTGACGAGACCAGGTGCGTTCTACGTGATATGGCCGTTGACATTCAAAAATGAAAATTTACCCTCCCAGTCCCAATGGATGAATAGAAAATCACTTCAAAGTGACAGAAATGTTTGTTCATTGAATTTGGACTGGTAACCATCGCGAATAAAAAGCGCGATCAACTTTGAAAAACTCGCAATGAAATTCATCCAGAATCATTCCTATAGATGAATTGAACCTATCCCTATGTCATTGAAATTTTTGATCTACGAATTTGGACTGGTAACCATCACGATTAAAAAACGCGATAAAATTTGACAAACTCTCAATGGAATTGATCCAGAATCATTCTTATAGATGAATTGAACCTATCTCTAAGGCATTGAAATGTTTCATCTACGAAATTGGACTGGTAACCATCGTTATTGAAAAAAAATTTCAAGAAATTTTTTATTGAAATCAAACTATTCATCGCCAACGACATCCCGTATTCCCAAGCGGTTACCCTTCCAAGTACTAACGGGACTCGACGTAACTTAACTTCTGGGAGCTGACGAGACCAGGTGCGTTCTACGTGATATGGCCGTTGACATTCAAAAATGAAAATTTACCCTCCCAGTCCCAATGGATGAATAGAAAATCACTTCAAAGTGACAGAAATGTTTGTTCATTGAATTTGGACTGGTAACCATCGCGAATAAAAAGCGCGATCAACTTTGAAAAACTCGCAATGAAATTCATCCAGAATCATTCCTATAGATGAATTGAACCTATCCCTATGTCATTGAAATTTTTGATCTACGAATTTGGACTGGTAACCATCACGATTAAAAAACGCGATAAAATTTGACAAACTCTCAATGGAATTGATCCAGAATCATTCTTATAGATGAATTGAACCTATCTCTAAGGCATTGAAATGTTTCATCTACGAAATTGGACTGGTAACCATCGTTATTGAAAAAAAATTTCAAGAAATTTTTTATTGAAATCAAACTATTCATCGCCAACGACATCCCGTATTCCCAAGCGGTTACCCTTCCAAGTACTAACGGGACTCGACGTAACTTAACTTCTGGGAGCTGACGAGACCAGGTGCGTTCTACGTGATATGGCCGTTGACATTCAAAAATGAAAATTTACCCTCCCAGTCCCAATGGATGAATAGAAAATCACTTCAAAGTGACAGAAATGTTTGTTCATTGAATTTGGACTGGTAACCATCGCGAATAAAAAGCGCGATCAACTTTGAAAAACTCGCAATGAAATTCATCCAGAATCATTCCTATAGATGAATTGAACCTATCCCTATGTCATTGAAATTTTTGATCTACGAATTTGGACTGGTAACCATCACGATTAAAAAACGCGATAAAATTTGACAAACTCTCAATGGAATTGATCCAGAATCATTCTTATAGATGAATTGAACCTATCTCTAAGGCATTGAAATGTTTCATCTACGAAATTGGACTGGTAACCATCGTTATTGAAAAAAAATTTCAAGAAATTTTTTATTGAAATCAAACTATTCATCGCCAACGACATCCCGTATTCCCAAGCGGTTACCCTTCCAAGTACTAACGGGACTCGACGTAACTTAACTTCTGGGAGCTGACGAGACCAGGTGCGTTCTACGTGATATGGCCGTTGACATTCAAAAATGAAAATTTACCCTCCCAGTCCCAATGGATGAATAGAAAATCACTTCAAAGTGACAGAAATGTTTGTTCATTGAATTTGGACTGGTAACCATCGCGAATAAAAAGCGCGATCAACTTTGAAAAACTCGCAATGAAATTCATCCAGAATCATTCCTATAGATGAATTGAACCTATCCCTATGTCATTGAAATTTTTGATCTACGAATTTGGACTGGTAACCATCACGATTAAAAAACGCGATAAAATTTGACAAACTCTCAATGGAATTAATCCAGAATCATTCTTATAGATGAATTGAACCTATCTCTAAGGCATTGAAATGTTTCATCTACGAAATTGGACTGGTAACCATCGTTATTGAAAAAAAATTTCAAGAAATTTTTTATTGAAATCAAACTATTCATCGCCAACGACATCCCGTATTCCCAAGCGGTCACCCTTCCAAGTACTAACGGGACTCGACGTAACTTAACTTCTGGGAGCTGACGAGACCAGGTGCGTTCTACGTGATATGGCCGTTGACATTCAAAAATGAAAATTTACCCTCCCATTCCCAATGGATGAATAGAAAATCACTTCAAAGTGACAGAAATGTTTGTTCATTGAATTTGGACTGGTAACCATCGCGAATAAAAAGCGCGATCAACTTTGAAAAACTCGCAATGAAATTCATCCAGAATCATTCCTATAGATGAATTGAACCTATCCCTATGTCATTGAAATTTTTGATCTACGAATTTGGACTGGTAACCATCACGATTAAAAAACGCGATAAAATTTGACAAACTCTCAATGGAATTGATCCAGAATCATTCTTATAGATGAATTGAACCTATCTCTAAGGCATTGAAATGTTTCATCTACGAAATTGGACTGGTAACCATCGTTATTGAAAAAAAATTTCAAGAAATTTTTTATTGAAATCAAACTATTCATCGCCAACGACATCCCGTATTCCCAAGCGGTTACCCTTCCAAGTACTAACGGGACTCGACGTAACTTAACTTCTGGGAGCTGACGAGACCAGGTGCGTTCTACGTGATATGGCCGTTGACATTCAAAAATGAAAATTTACCCTCCCAGTCCCAATGGATGAATAGAAAATCACTTCAAAGTGACAGAAATGTTTGTTCATTGAATTTGGACTGGTAACCATCGCGAATAAAAAGCGCGATCAACTTTGAAAAACTCGCAATGAAATTCATCCAGAATCATTCCTATAGATGAATTGAACCTATCCCTATGTCATTGAAATTTTTGATCTACGAATTTGGACTGGTAACCATCACGATTAAAAAACGCGATAAAATTTGACAAACTCTCAATGGAATTGATCCAGAATCATTCTTATAGATGAATTGAACCTATCTCTAAGGCATTGAAATGTTTCATCTACGAAATTGGACTGGTAACCATCGTTATTGAAAAAAAATTTCAAGAAATTTTTTATTGAAATCAAACTATTCATCGCCAACGACATCCCGTATTCCCAAGCGGTTACCCTTCCAAGTACTAACGGGACTCGACGTAACTTAACTTCTGGGAGCTGACGAGACCAGGTGCGTTCTACGTGATATGGCCGTTGACATTCAAAAATGAAAATTTACCCTCCCAGTCCCAATGGATGAATAGAAAATCACTTCAAAGTGACAGAAATGTTTGTTCATTGAATTTGGACTGGTAACCATCGCGAATAAAAAGCGCGATCAACTTTGAAAAACTCGCAATGAAATTCATCCAGAATCATTCCTATAGATGAATTGAACCTATCCCTATGTCATTGAAATTTTTGATCTACGAATTTGGACTGGTAACCATCACGATTAAAAAACGCGATAAAATTTGACAAACTCTCAATGGAATTAATCCAGAATCATTCTTATAGATGAATTGAACCTATCTCTAAGGCATTGAAATGTTTCATCTACGAAATTGGACTGGTAACCATCGTTATTGAAAAAAAATTTCAAGAAATTTTTTATTGAAATCAAACTATTCATCGCCAACGACATCCCGTATTCCCAAGCGGTCACCCTTCCAAGTACTAACGGGACTCGACGTAACTTAACTTCTGGGAGCTGACGAGACCAGGTGCGTTCTACGTGATATGGCCGTTGACATTCAAAAATGAAAATTTACCCTCCCATTCCCAATGGATGAATAGAAAATCACTTCAAAGTGACAGAAATGTTTGTTCATTGAATTTGGACTGGTAACCATCGCGAATAAAAAGCGCGATCAACTTTGAAAAACTCGCAATGAAATTCATCCAGAATCATTCCTATAGATGAATTGAACCTATCCCTATGTCATTGAAATTTTTGATCTACGAATTTGGACTGGTAACCATCACGATTAAAAAACGCGATAAAATTTGACAAACTCTCAATGGAATTGATCCAGAATCATTCTTATAGATGAATTGAACCTATCTCTAAGGCATTGAAATGTTTCATCTACGAAATTGGACTGGTAACCATCGTTATTGAAAAAAAATTTCAAGAAATTTTTTATTGAAATCAAACTATTCATCGCCAACGACATCCCGTATTCCCAAGCGGTCACCCTTCCAAGTACTAACTGGACTCGACGTAACTTAACTTCTGGGAGCTGACGAGACCAGGTGCGTTCTACGTGATATGGCCGTTGACATTCAAAAATGAAAATTTACCCTCCCATTCCCAATGGATGAATAGAAAATCACTTCAAAGTGACAGAAATGTTTGTTCATTGAATTTGGACTGGTAACCATCGCGAATAAAAAGCGCGATCAACTTTGAAAAACTCGCAATGAAATTCATCCAGAATCATTCCTATAGATGAATTGAACCTATCCCTATGTCATTGAAATTTTTGATCTACGAATTTGGACTGGTAACCATCACGATTAATAACGCGATAAAATTTGACAAACTCTCAATGGAATTGATCCAGAATCATTCTTATAGATGAATTGAACCTATCTCTAAGGCATTGAAATGTTTCATCTACGAAATTGGACTGGTAACCATCGTGATTGAAAAAAATGTAAAGAAATTTGTTATTGAAAACAAACTATCCATCGCCAACGACATCCCGTATTCCCAAGCGGTCACCCTTCCAAGTACTAACGGAACTCGACGTAACTTAACTTCTGGGAGCTGACGAGACCAGGTGCGTTCTACGTGATATGGCCGTTGACATTCAAAAATGAAAATTTACCCTCCCAGTCCCAATGGATGAATAGAAAATCACTTCAAAGTGACAGAAATGTTTGTTCATTGAATTTGGACTGGTAACCATCGCGAATAAAAAGCGCGATCAACTTTGAAAAACTCGCAATGAAATTCATCCAGAATCATTCCTATAGATGAATTGAACCTATCCCTATGTCATTGAAATTTTTGATCTACGAATTTGGACTGGTAACCATCACGATTAAAAAACGCGATAAAATTTGACAAACTCTCAATGGAATTGATCCAGAATCATTCTTATAGATGAATTGAACCTATCTCTAAGGCATTGAAATGTTTCATCTACGAAATTGGACTGGTAACCATCGTTATTGAAAAAAAATTTCAAGAATTTTTTTATTGAAATCAAACTATTCATCGCCAACGACATCCCGTATTCCCAAGCGGTTACCCTTCCAAGTACTAACGGGACTCGACGTAACTTAACTTCTGGGAGCTGACGAGACCAGGTGCGTTCTACGTGATATGGCCGTTGACATTCAAAAATGAAAATTTACCCTCCCAGTCCCAATGGATGAATAGAAAATCACTTCAAAGTGACAGAAATGTTTGTTCATTGAATTTGGACTGGTAACCATCGCGAATAAAAAGCGCGATCAACTTTGAAAAACTCGCAATGAAATTCATCCAGAATCATTCCTATAGATGAATTGAACCTATCCCTATGTCATTGAAATTTTTGATCTACGAATTTGGACTGGTAACCATCACGATTAATAACGCGATAAAATTTGACAAACTCTCAATGGAATTGATCCAGAATCATTCTTATAGATGAATTGAACCTATCTCTAAGGCATTGAAATGTTTCATCTACGAAATTGGACTGGTAACCATCGTGATTGAAAAAAAATGTCAAGAAATTTGTTATTGAAAACAAACTATCCATCGCCAACGACATCCCGTATTCCCAAGCGGTCACCCTTCCAAGTACTAACGGGACTCGACGTAACTTAACTTCTGGGAGCTGACGAGACCAGGTGCGTTCTACGTGATATGGCCGTTGACATTCAAAAATGAAAATTTACCCTCCCATTCCCAATGGATGAATAGAAAATCACTTCAAAGTGACAGAAATGTTTGTTCATTGAATTTGGACTGGTAACCATCGCGAATAAAAAGCGCGATCAACTTTGAAAAACTCGCAATGAAATTCATCCAGAATCATTCCTATAGATGAATTGAACCTATCCCTATGTCATTGAAATTTTTTATCTACGAATTTGGACTGGTAACCATCACGATTAATAACGCGATAAAATTTGACAAAATCTCAATGGAATTGATCCAGAATCATTCTTATAGATGAATTGAACCTATCTCTAAGGCATTGAAATGTTTCATCTACGAAATTGGACTGGTAACCATCGTTATTGAAAAAAAATTTCAAGAAATTTTTTATTGAAATCAAACTATTCATCGCCAACGACATCCCGTATTCCCAAGCGGTCACCCTTCCAAGTACTAACGGGACTCGACGTAACTTAACTTCTGGGAGCTGACGAGACCAGGTGCGTTCTACGTGATATGGCCGTTGACATTCAAAAATGAAAATTTACCCTCCCATTCCCAATGGATGAATAGAAAATCACTTCAAAGTGACAGAAATGTTTGTTCATTGAATTTGGACTGGTAACCATCGCGAATAAAAAGCGCGATCAACTTTGAAAAACTCGCAATGAAATTCATCCAGAATCATTCCTATAGATGAATTGAACCTATCCCTATGTCATTGAAATTTTTGATCTACGAATTTGGACTGGTAACCATCACGATTAAAAAACGCGATAAAATTTGACAAACTCTCAATGGAATTGATCCAGAATCATTCTTATAGATGAATTGAACCTATCTCTAAGGCATTGAAATGTTTCATCTACGAAATTGGACTGGTAACCATCGTTATTGAAAAAAAATTTCAAGAAATTTTTTATTGAAATCAAACTATTCATCGCCAACGACATCCCGTATTCCCAAGCGGTCACCCTTCCAAGTACTAACGGGACTCGACGTAACTTAACTTCTGGGAGCTGACGAGACCAGGTGCGTTCTACGTGATATGGCCGTTGACATTCAAAAATGAAAATTTACCCTCCCATTCCCAATGGATGAATAGAAAATCACTTCAAAGTGACAGAAATGTTTGTTCATTGAATTTGGACTGGTAACCATCGCGAATAAAAAGCGCGATCAACTTTGAAAAACTCGCAATGAAATTCATCCAGAATCATTCCTATAGATGAATTGAACCTATCCCTATGTCATTGAAATTTTTGATCTACGAATTTGGACTGGTAACCATCACGATTAATAACGCGATAAAATTTGACAAACTCTCAATGGAATTGATCCAGAATCATTCTTATAGATGAATTGAACCTATCTCTAAGGCATTGAAATGTTTCATCTACGAAATTGGACTGGTAACCATCGTTATTGAAAAAAAATTTCAAGAAATTTTTTATTGAAATCAAACTATTCATCGCCAACGACATCCCGTATTCCCAAGCGGTCACCCTTCCAAGTACTAACGGGACTCGACGTAACTTAACTTCTGGGAGCTGACGAGACCAGGTGCGTTCTACGTGATATGGCCGTTGACATTCAAAAATGAAAATTTACCCTCCCATTCCCAATGGATGAATAGAAAATCACTTCAAAGTGACAGAAATGTTTGTTCATTGAATTTGGACTGGTAACCATCGCGAATAAAAAGCGCGATCAACTTTGAAAAACTCGCAATGAAATTCATCCAGAATCATTCCTATAGATGAATTGAACCTATCCCTATGTCATTGAAATTTTTGATCTACGAATTTGGACTGGTAACCATCACGATTAAAAAACGCGATAAAATTTGACAAACTCTCAATGGAATTGATCCAGAATCATTCTTATAGATGAATTGAACCTATCTCTAAGGCATTGAAATGTTTCATCTACGAAATTGGACTGGTAACCATCGTTATTGAAAAAAAATTTCAAGAAATTTTTTATTGAAATCAAACTATTCATCGCCAACGACATCCCGTATTCCCAAGCGGTCACCCTTCCAAGTACTAACGGGACTCGACGTAACTTAACTTCTGGGAGCTGACGAGACCAGGTGCGTTCTACGTGATATGGCCGTTGACATTCAAAAATGAAAATTTACCCTCCAATTCCCAATGGATGAATAGAAAATCACTTCAAAGTGACAGAAATGTTTGTTCATTGAATTTGGACTGGTAACCATCGCGAATAAAAAGCGCGATCAACTTTGAAAAACTCGCAATGAAATTCATCCAGAATCATTCCTATAGATGAATTGAACCTATCCCTATGTCATTGAAATTTTTGATCTACGAATTTGGACTTGTAACCATCACGATTAATAACGCGATAAAATTTGACAAACTCTCAATGGAATTGATCCAGAATCATTCTTATAGATGAATTGAACCTATCTCTAAGGCATTGAAATGTTTCATCTACGAAATTGGACTGGTAACCATCGTGATTGAAAAAAAATGTCAAGAAATTTGTTATTGAAAACAAACTATCCATCGCCAACGACATCCCGTATTCCCAAGCGGTCACCCTTCCAAGTACTAACGGGACTCGACGTAACTTAACTTCTGGGAGCTGACGAGACCAGGTGCGTTCTACGTGATATGGCCGTTGACATTCAAAAATGAAAATTTACCCTCCCAGTCCCAATGGATGAATAGAAAATCACTTCAAAGTGACAGAAATGTTTGTTCATTGAATTTGGACTGGTAACCATCGCGAATAAAAAGCGCGATCAACTTTGAAAATCTCGCAATGAAATTCATCCAGAATCATTCCTATAGATGAATTGAACCTATCCCTATGTCATTGAAATTTTTGATCTACGAATTTGGACTGGTAACCATCACGATTAATAACGCGATAAAATTTGACAAACTCTCAATGGAATTGATCCAGAATCATTCTTATAGATGAATTGAACCTATCTCTAAGGCATTGAAATGTTTCATCTACGAAATTGGACTGGTAACCATCGTGATTGAAAAAAAATGTCAAGAAATTTGTTATTGAAAACAAACTATCCATCGCCAACGACATCCCGTATTCCCAAGCGGTCACCCTTCCAAGTACTAACGGGACTCGACGTAACTTAACTTCTGGGAGCTGACGAGACCAGGTGCGTTCTACGTGATATGCCCGTTGACATTCAAAAATGAAAATTTACCCTCCCAGTCCCAATGGATGAATAGAAAATCACTTCAAAGTGACAGAAATGTTTGTTCATTGAATTTGGACTGGTAACCATCGCGAATAAAAAGCGCGATCAACTTTGAAAAACTCGCAATGAAATTCATCCAGAATCATTCCTATAGATGAATTGAACCTATCCCTATGTCATTGAAATTTTTGATCTACGAATTTGGACTGGTAACCATCACGATTAATAACGCGATAAAATTTGACAAACTCTCAATGGAATTGATCCAGAATCATTCTTATAGATGAATTGAACCTATCTCTAAGGCATTGAAATGTTTCATCTACGAAATTGGACTGGTAACCATCGTTATTGAAAAAAAATTTCAAGAAATTTTTTATTGAAATCAAACTATTCATCGCCAACGACATCCCGTATTCCCAAGCGGTCACCCTTCCAAGTACTAACGGGACTCGACGTAACTTAACTTCTGGGAGCTGACGAGACCAGGTGCGTTCTACGTGATATGGCCGTTGACATTCAAAAATGAAAATTTACCCTCCCATTCCCAATGGATGAATAGAAAATCACTTCAAAGTGACAGAAATGTTTGTTCATTGAATTTGGACTGGTAACCATCGCGAATAAAAAGCGCGATCAACTTTGAAAAACTCGCAATGAAATTCATCCAGAATCATTCCTATAGATGAATTGAACCTATCCCTATGTCATTGAAATTTTTGATCTACGAATTTGGACTGGTAACCATCACGATTAAAAAACGCGATAAAATTTGACAAACTCTCAATGGAATTGATCCAGAATCATTCTTATAGATGAATTGAACCTATCTCTAAGGCATTGAAATGTTTCATCTACGAAATTGGACTGGTAACCATCGTTATTGAAAAAAAATTTCAAGAAATTTTTTATTGAAATCAAACTATTCATCGCCAACGACATCCCGTATTCCCAAGCGGTCACCCTTCCAAGTACTAACGGGACTCGACGTAACTTAACTTCTGGGAGCTGACGAGACCAGGTGCGTTCTACGTGATATGGCCGTTGACATTCAAAAATGAAAATTTACCCTCCAATTCCCAATGGATGAATAGAAAATCACTTCAAAGTGACAGAAATGTTTGTTCATTGAATTTGGACTGGTAACCATCGCGAATAAAAAGCGCGATCAACTTTGAAAAACTCGCAATGAAATTCATCCAGAATCATTCCTATAGATGAATTGAACCTATCCCTATGTCATTGAAATTTTTGATCTACGAATTTGGACTTGTAACCATCACGATTAATAACGCGATAAAATTTGACAAACTCTCAATGGAATTGATCCAGAATCATTCTTATAGATGAATTGAACCTATCTCTAAGGCATTGAAATGTTTCATCTACGAAATTGGACTGGTAACCATCGTGATTGAAAAAAAATGTCAAGAAATTTGTTATTGAAAACAAACTATCCATCGCCAACGACATCCCGTATTCCCAAGCGGTCACCCTTCCAAGTACTAACGGGACTCGACGTAACTTAACTTCTGGGAGCTGACGAGACCAGGTGCGTTCTACGTGATATGGCCGTTGACATTCAAAAATGAAAATTTACCCTCCCAGTCCCAATGGATGAATAGAAAATCACTTCAAAGTGACAGAAATGTTTGTTCATTGAATTTGGACTGGTAACCATCGCGAATAAAAAGCGCGATCAACTTTGAAAATCTCGCAATGAAATTCATCCAGAATCATTCCTATAGATGAATTGAACCTATCCCTATGTCATTGAAATTTTTGATCTACGAATTTGGACTGGTAACCATCACGATTAATAACGCGATAAAATTTGACAAACTCTCAATGGAATTGATCCAGAATCATTCTTATAGATGAATTGAACCTATCTCTAAGGCATTGAAATGTTTCATCTACGAAATTGGACTGGTAACCATCGTGATTGAAAAAAAATGTCAAGAAATTTGTTATTGAAAACAAACTATCCATCGCCAACGACATCCCGTATTCCCAAGCGGTCACCCTTCCAAGTACTAACGGGACTCGACGTAACTTAACTTCTGGGAGCTGACGAGACCAGGTGCGTTCTACGTGATATGCCCGTTGACATTCAAAAATGAAAATTTACCCTCCCAGTCCCAATGGATGAATAGAAAATCACTTCAAAGTGACAGAAATGTTTGTTCATTGAATTTGGACTGGTAACCATCGCGAATAAAAAGCGCGATCAACTTTGAAAAACTCGCAATGAAATTCATCCAGAATCATTCCTATAGATGAATTGAACCTATCCCTATGTCATTGAAATTTTTGATCTACGAATTTGGACTGGTAACCATCACGATTAATAACGCGATAAAATTTGACAAACTCTCAATGGAATTGATCCAGAATCATTCTTATAGATGAATTGAACCTATCTCTAAGGCATTGAAATGTTTCATCTACGAAATTGGACTGGTAACCATCGTGATTGAAAAAAATGTAAAGAAATTTGTTATTGAAAACAAACTATCCATCGCCAACGACATCCCGTATTCCCAAGCGGTCACCCTTCCAAGTACTAACGGGACTCGACGTAACTTAACTTCTGGGAGCTGACGAGACCAGGTGCGTTCTACGTGATATGGCCGTTGACATTCAAAAATGAAAATTTACCCTCCAATTCCCAATGGATGAATAGAAAATCACTTCAAAGTGACAGAAATGTTTGTTCATTGAATTTGGACTGGTAACCATCGCGAATAAAAAGCGCGATCAACTTTGAAAAACTCGCAATGAAATTCATCCAGAATCATTCCTATAGATGAATTGAACCTATCCCTATGTCATTGAAATTTTTGATCTACGAATTTGGACTTGTAACCATCACGATTAATAACGCGATAAAATTTGACAAACTCTCAATGGAATTGATCCAGAATCATTCTTATAGATGAATTGAACCTATCTCTAAGGCATTGAAATGTTTCATCTACGAAATTGGACTGGTAACCATCGTGATTGAAAAAAAATGTCAAGAAATTTGTTATTGAAAACAAACTATCCATCGCCAACGACATCCCGTATTCCCAAGCGGTCACCCTTCCAAGTACTAACGGGACTCGACGTAACTTAACTTCTGGGAGCTGACGAGACCAGGTGCGTTCTACGTGATATGGCCGTTGACATTCAAAAATGAAAATTTACCCTCCCAGTCCCAATGGATGAATAGAAAATCACTTCAAAGTGACAGAAATGTTTGTTCATTGAATTTGGACTGGTAACCATCGCGAATAAAAAGCGCGATCAACTTTGAAAATCTCGCAATGAAATTCATCCAGAATCATTCCTATAGATGAATTGAACCTATCCCTATGTCATTGAAATTTTTGATCTACGAATTTGGACTGGTAACCATCACGATTAATAACGCGATAAAATTTGACAAACTCTCAATGGAATTGATCCAGAATCATTCTTATAGATGAATTGAACCTATCTCTAAGGCATTGAAATGTTTCATCTACGAAATTGGACTGGTAACCATCGTGATTGAAAAAAAATGTCAAGAAATTTGTTATTGAAAACAAACTATCCATCGCCAACGACATCCCGTATTCCCAAGCGGTCACCCTTCCAAGTACTAACGGGACTCGACGTAACTTAACTTCTGGGAGCTGACGAGACCAGGTGCGTTCTACGTGATATGCCCGTTGACATTCAAAAATGAAAATTTACCCTCCCAGTCCCAATGGATGAATAGAAAATCACTTCAAAGTGACAGAAATGTTTGTTCATTGAATTTGGACTGGTAACCATCGCGAATAAAAAGCGCGATCAACTTTGAAAAACTCGCAATGAAATTCATCCAGAATCATTCCTATAGATGAATTGAACCTATCCCTATGTCATTGAAATTTTTGATCTACGAATTTGGACTGGTAACCATCACGATTAATAACGCGATAAAATTTGACAAACTCTCAATGGAATTGATCCAGAATCATTCTTATAGATGAATTGAACCTATCTCTAAGGCATTGAAATGTTTCATCTACGAAATTGGACTGGTAACCATCGTGATTGAAAAAAATGTAAAGAAATTTGTTATTGAAAACAAACTATCCATCGCCAACGACATCCCGTATTCCCAAGCGGTCACCCTTCCAAGTACTAACGGAACTCGACGTAACTTAACTTCTGGGAGCTGACGAGACCAGGTGCGTTCTACGTGATATGGCCGTTGACATTCAAAAATGAAAATTTACCCTCCCAGTCCCAATGGATGAATTGAAAATCACTTCAAAGTGACAGAAATGTTTGTTCATTGAATTTGGACTGGTAACCATCGCGAATAAAAAGCGCGATCAACTTTGAAAAACTCGCAATGAAATTCATCCAGAATCATTCCTATAGATGAATTGAACCTATCCCTATGTCATTGAAATTTTTGATCTACGAATTTGGACTGGTAACCATCACGATTAAAAAACGCGATAAAATTTGACAAACTCTCAATGGAATTGATCCAGAATCATTCTTATAGATGAATTGAACCTATCTCTAAGGCATTGAAATGTTTCATCTACGAAATTGGACTGGTAACCATCGTGATTGAAAAAAAATGTCAAGAAATTTGTTATTGAAATCAAACTATTCATCGCCAACGACATCCCGTATTCCCAAGCGGTCACCCTTCCAAGTACTAACGGGACTCGACGTAACTTAACTTCTGGGAGCTGACGAGACCAGGTGCGTTCTACGTGATATGGCCGTTGACATTCAAAAATGAAAATTTACCCTCCCATTCCCAATGGATGAATAGAAAATCACTTCAAAGTGACAGAAATGTTTGTTCATTGAATTTGGACTGGTAACCATCGCGAATAAAAAGCGCGATCAACTTTGAAAAACTCGCAATGAAATTCATCCAGAATCATTCCTATAGATGAATTGAACCTATCCCTATGTCATTGAAATTTTTGATCTACGAATTTGGACTGGTAACCATCACGATTAATAACGCGATAAAATTTGACAAACTCTCAACGGAATTGATCCAGAATCATTCTTATAGATGAATTGAACCTATCTCTAAGGCATTGAAATGTTTCATCTACGAAATTGGACTGGTAACCATCGTTATTGAAAAAAAATTTCAAGAAATTTGTTATTGAAATCAAACTATTCATCGCCAACGACATCCCGTATTCCCAAGCGGTCACCCTTCCAAGTACTAACGGGACTCGACGTAACTTAACTTCTGGGAGCTGACGAGACCAGGTGCGTTCTACGTGATATGGCCGTTGACATTCAAAAATGAAAATTTACCCTCCCATTCCCAATGGATGAATAGAAAATCACTTCAAAGTGACAGAAATGTTTGTTCATTGAATTTGGACTGGTAACCATCGCGAATAAAAAGCGCGATCAACTTTGAAAAACTCGCAATGAAATTCATCCAGAATCATTCCTATAGATGAATTGAACCTATCCCTATGTCATTGAAATTTTTGATCTACGAATTTGGACTGGTAACCATCACGATTAATAACGCGATAAAATTTGACAAACTCTCAATGGAATTGATCCAGAATCATTCTTATAGATGAATTGAACCTATCTCTAAGGCATTGAAATGTTTCATCTACGAAATTGGACTGGTAACCATCGTGATTGAAAAAAAATGTCAAGAAATTTGTTATTGAAAACAAACTATCCATCGCCAACGACATCCCGTATTCCCAAGCGGTCACCCTTCCAAGTACTAACGGGACTCGACGTAACTTAACTTCTGGGAGCTGACGAGACCAGGTGCGTTCTACGTGATATGGCCGTTGACATTCAAACATGAAAATTTACCCTCCCATTCCCAATGGATGAATAGAAAATCACTTCAAAGTGACAGAAATGTTTGTTCATTGAATTTGGACTGGTAACCATCGCGAATAAAAAGCGCGATCAACTTTGAAAAACTCGCAATGAAATTCATCCAGAATCATTCCTATAGATGAATTGAACCTATCCCTATGTCATTGAAATTTTTGATCTACGAATTGGACTGGTAACCATCACGATTAATAACGCGATAAAATTTGACAAACTCTCAATGGAATTGATCCAGAATCATTCTTATAGATGAATTGAACCTATCTCTAAGGCATTGAAATGTTTCATCTACGAAATTGGACTGGTAACCATCGTGATTGAAAAAAAATGTCAAGAAATTTGTTATTGAAAACAAACTATCCATCGCCAACGACATCCCGTATTCCCAAGCGGTCACCCTTCCAAGTACTAACGGGACTCGACGTAACTTAACTTCTGGGAGCTGACGAGACCAGGTGCGTTCTACGTGATATGGCCGTTGACATTCAAAAATGAAAATTTACCCTCCCATTCCCAATGGATGAATAGAAAATCACTTCAAAGTGACAGAAATGTTTGTTCATTGAATTTGGACTGGTAACCATCGCGAATAAAAAGCGCGATCAACTTTGAAAAACTCGCAATGAAATTCATCCAGAATCATTCCTATAGATGAATTGAACCTATCCCTATGTCATTGAAATTTTTGATCTACGAATTTGGACTGGTAACCATCACGATTAAAAAACGCGATAAAATTTGACAAACTCTCAATGGAATTGATCCAGAATCATTCTTATAGATGAATTGAACCTATCTCTAAGGCATTGAAATGTTTCATCTACGAAATTGGACTGGTAACCATCGTTATTGAAAAAAAATTTCAAGAAATTTGTTATTGAAATCAAACTATTCATCGCCAACGACATCCCGTATTCCCAAGCGGTCACCCTTCCAAGTACTAACGGGACTCGACGTAACTTAACTTCTGGGAGCTGACGAGACCAGGTGCGTTCTACGTGATATGGCCGTTGACATTCAAAAATGAAAATTTACCCTCCCATTCCCAATGGATGAATAGAAAATCACTTCAAAGTGACAGAAATGTTTGTTCATTGAATTTGGACTGGTAACCATCGCGAATAAAAAGCGCGATCAACTTTGAAAAACTCGCAATGAAATTCATCCAGAATCATTCCTATAGATGAATTGAACCTATCCCTATGTCATTGAAATTTTTGATCTACGAATTTGGACTGGTAACCATCACGATTAATAACGCGATAAAATTTGACAAACTCTCAATGGAATTGATCCAGAATCATTCTTATAGATGAATTGAACCTATCTCTAAGGCATTGAAATGTTTCATCTACGAAATTGGACTGGTAACCATCGTGATTGAAAAAAAATGTCAAGAAATTTGTTATTGAAAACAAACTATCCATCGCCAACGACATCCCGTATTCCCAAGCGGTCACCCTTCCAAGTACTAACGGGACTCGACGTAACTTAACTTCTGGGAGCTGACGAGACCAGGTGCGTTCTACGTGATATGCCCGTTGACATTCAAAAATGAAAATTTACCCTCCCAGTCCCAATGGATGAATAGAAAATCACTTCAAAGTGACAGAAATGTTTGTTCATTGAATTTGGACTGGTAACTATCGCGAATAAAAAGCGCGATCAACTTTGAAAATCTCGCAATGAAATTCATCCAGAATCATTCCTATAGATGAATTGAACCTATCCCTATGTCATTGAAATTTTTGATCTACGAATTTGGACTGGTAACCATCACGATTAATAACGCGATAAAATTTGACAAACTCTCAATGGAATTGATCCAGAATCATTCTTATAGATGAATTGAACCTATCTCTAAGGCATTGAAATGTTTCATCTACGAAATTGGACTGGTAACCATCGTGATTGAAAAAAAATGTCAAGAAATTTGTTATTGAAAACAAACTATCCATCGCCAACGACATCCCGTATTCCCAAGCGGTCACCCTTCCAAGTACTAACGGGACTCGACGTAACTTAACTTCTGGGAGCTGACGAGACCAGGTGCGTTCTACGTGATATGCCCGTTGACATTCAAAAATGAAAATTTACCCTCCCAGTCCCAATGGATGAATAGAAAATCACTTCAAAGTGACAGAAATGTTTGTTCATTGAATTTGGACTGGTAACCATCGCGAATAAAAAGCGCGATCAACTTTGAAAATCTCGCAATGAAATTCATCCAGAATCATTCCTATAGATGAATTGAACCTATCCCTATGTCATTGAAATTTTTGATCTACGAATTTGGACTGGTAACCATCACGATTAATAACGCGATAAAATTTGACAAACTCTCAATGGAATTGATCCAGAATCATTCTTATAGATGAATTGAACCTATCTCTAAGGCATTGAAATGTTTCATCTACGAAATTGGACTGGTAACCATCGTGATTGAAAAAAAATGTCAAGAAATTTGTTATTGAAAACAAACTATCCATCGCCAACGACATCCCGTATTCCCAAGCGGTCACCCTTCCAAGTACTAACGGGACTCGACGTAACTTAACTTCTGGGAGCTGACGAGACCAGGTGCGTTCTACGTGATATGCCCGTTGACATTCAAAAATGAAAATTTACCCTCCCAGTCCCAATGGATGAATAGAAAATCACTTCAAAGTGACAGAAATGTTTGTTCATTGAATTTGGACTGGTAACCATCGCGAATAAAAAGCGCGATCAACTTTGAAAATCTCGCAATGAAATTCATCCAGAATCATTCCTATAGATGAATTGAACCTATCCCTATGTCATTGAAATTTTTGATCTACGAATTTGGACTGGTAACCATCACGATTAATAACGCGATAAAATTTGACAAACTCTCAATGGAATTGATCCAGAATCATTCTTATAGATGAATTGAACCTATCTCTAAGGCATTGAAATGTTTCATCTACGAAATTGGACTGGTAACCATCGTTATTGAAAAAAAATTTCAAGAAATTTGTTATTGAAATCAAACTATTCATCGCCAACGACATCCCGTATTCCCAAGCGGTCACCCTTCCAAGTACTAACGGGACTCGACGTAACTTAACTTCTGGGAGCTGACGAGACCAGGTGCGTTCTACGTGATATGGCCGTTGACATTCAAAAATGAAAATTTACCCTCCCATTCCCAATGGATGAATAGAAAATCACTTCAAAGTGACAGAAATGTTTGTTCATTGAATTTGGACTGGTAACCATCGCGAATAAAAAGCGCGATCAACTTTGAAAAACTCGCAATGAAATTCATCCAGAATCATTCCTATAGATGAATTGAACCTATCCCTATGTCATTGAAATTTTTGATCTACGAATTTGGACTGGTAACCATCACGATTAATAACGCGATAAAATTTGACAAACTCTCAATGGAATTGATCCAGAATCATTCTTATAGATGAATTGAACCTATCTCTAAGGCATTGAAATGTTTCATCTACGAAATTGGACTGGTAACCATCGTGATTGAAAAAAAATGTCAAGAAATTTGTTATTGAAAACAAACTATCCATCGCCAACGACATCCCGTATTCCCAAGCGGTCACCCTTCCAAGTACTAACGGGACTCGACGTAACTTAACTTCTGGGAGCTGACGAGACCAGGTGCGTTCTACGTGATATGCCCGTTGACATTCAAAAATGAAAATTTACCCTCCCAGTCCCAATGGATGAATAGAAAATCACTTCAAAGTGACAGAAATGTTTGTTCATTGAATTTGGACTGGTAACCATCGCGAATAAAAAGCGCGATCAACTTTGAAAATCTCGCAATGAAATTCATCCAGAATCATTCCTATAGATGAATTGAACCTATCCCTATGTCATTGAAATTTTTGATCTACGAATTTGGACTGGTAACCATCACGATTAATAACGCGATAAAATTTGACAAACTCTCAATGGAATTGATCCAGAATCATTCTTATAGATGAATTGAACCTATCTCTAAGGCATTGAAATGTTTCATCTACGAAATTGGACTGGTAACCATCGTTATTGAAAAAAAATTTCAAGAAATTTGTTATTGAAATCAAACTATTCATCGCCAACGACATCCCGTATTCCCAAGCGGTCACCCTTCCAAGTACTAACGGGACTCGACGTAACTTAACTTCTGGGAGCTGACGAGACCAGGTGCGTTCTACGTGATATGGCCGTTGACATTCAAAAATGAAAATTTACCCTCCCATTCCCAATGGATGAATAGAAAATCACTTCAAAGTGACAGAAATGTTTGTTCATTGAATTTGGACTGGTAACCATCGCGAATAAAAAGCGCGATCAACTTTGAAAAACTCGCAATGAAATTCATCCAGAATCATTCCTATAGATGAATTGAACCTATCCCTATGTCATTGAAATTTTTGATCTACGAATTTGGACTGGTAACCATCACGATTAATAACGCGATAAAATTTGACAAACTCTCAATGGAATTGATCCAGAATCATTCTTATAGATGAATTGAACCTATCTCTAAGGCATTGAAATGTTTCATCTACGAAATTGGACTGGTAACCATCGTGATTGAAAAAAAATGTCAAGAAATTTGTTATTGAAAACAAACTATCCATCGCCAACGACATCCCGTATTCCCAAGCGGTCACCCTTCCAAGTACTAACGGGACTCGACGTAACTTAACTTCTGGGAGCTGACGAGACCAGGTGCGTTCTACGTGATATGGCCGTTGACATTCAAAAATGAAAATTTACCCTCCCAGTCCCAATGGATGAATAGAAAATCACTTCAAAGTGACAGAAATGTTTGTTCATTGAATTTGGACTGGTAACCATCGCGAATAAAAAGCGCGATCAACTTTGAAAATCTCGCAATGAAATTCATCCAGAATCATTCCTATAGATGAATTGAACCTATCCCTATGTCATTGAAATTTTTGATCTACGAATTTGGACTGGTAACCATCACGATTAATAACGCGATAAAATTTGACAAACTCTCAATGAAATTGATCCAGAATCATTCTTATAGATGAATTGAACCTATCTCTAAGGCATTGAAATGTTTCATCTACGAAATTGGACTGGTAACCATCGTGATTGAAAAAAAATGTCAAGAAATTTGTTATTGAAAACAAACTATCCATCGCCAACGACATCCCGTATTCCCAAGCGGTCACCCTTCCAAGTACTAACGGGACTCGACGTAACTTAACTTCTGGGAGCTGACGAGACCAGGTGCGTTCTACGTGATATGCCCGTTGACATTCAAAAATGAAAATTTACCCTCCCAGTCCCAATGGATGAATAGAAAATCACTTCAAAGTGACAGAAATGTTTGTTCATTGAATTTGGACTGGTAACCATCGCGAATAAAAAGCGCGATCAACTTTGAAAATCTCGCAATGAAATTCATCCAGAATCATTCCTATAGATGAATTGAACCTATCCCTATGTCATTGAAATTTTTGATCTACGAATTTGGACTGGTAACCATCACGATTAATAACGCGATAAAATTTGACAAACTCTCAATGGAATTGATCCAGAATCATTCTTATAGATGAATTGAACCTATCTCTAAGGCATTGAAATGTTTCATCTACGAAATTGGACTGGTAACCATCGTGATTGAAAAAAAATGTCAAGAAATTTGTTATTGAAAACAAACTATCCATCGCCAACGACATCCCGTATTCCCAAGCGGTCACCCTTCCAAGTACTAACGGGACTCGACGTAACTTAACTTCTGGGAGCTGACGAGACCAGGTGCGTTCTACGTGATATGGCCGTTGACATTCAAACATGAAAATTTACCCTCCCATTCCCAATGGATGAATAGAAAATCACTTCAAAGTGACAGAAATGTTTGTTCATTGAATTTGGACTGGTAACCATCGCGAATAAAAAGCGCGATCAACTTTGAAAAACTCGCAATGAAATTCATCCAGAATCATTCCTATAGATGAATTGAACCTATCCCTATGTCATTGAAATTTTTGATCTACGAATTGGACTGGTAACCATCACGATTAATAACGCGATAAAATTTGACAAACTCTCAATGGAATTGATCCAGAATCATTCTTATAGATGAATTGAACCTATCTCTAAGGCATTGAAATGTTTCATCTACGAAATTGGACTGGTAACCATCGTGATTGAAAAAAAATGTCAAGAAATTTGTTATTGAAAACAAACTATCCATCGCCAACGACATCCCGTATTCCCAAGCGGTCACCCTTCCAAGTACTAACGGGACTCGACGTAACTTAACTTCTGGGAGCTGACGAGACCAGGTGCGTTCTACGTGATATGGCCGTTGACATTCAAAAATGAAAATTTACCCTCCCATTCCCAATGGATGAATAGAAAATCACTTCAAAGTGACAGAAATGTTTGTTCATTGAATTTGGACTGGTAACCATCGCGAATAAAAAGCGCGATCAACTTTGAAAAACTCGCAATGAAATTCATCCAGAATCATTCCTATAGATGAATTGAACCTATCCCTATGTCATTGAAATTTTTGATCTACGAATTTGGACTGGTAACCATCACGATTAAAAAACGCGATAAAATTTGACAAACTCTCAATGGAATTGATCCAGAATCATTCTTATAGATGAATTGAACCTATCTCTAAGGCATTGAAATGTTTCATCTACGAAATTGGACTGGTAACCATCGTTATTGAAAAAAAATTTCAAGAAATTTGTTATTGAAATCAAACTATTCATCGCCAACGACATCCCGTATTCCCAAGCGGTCACCCTTCCAAGTACTAACGGGACTCGACGTAACTTAACTTCTGGGAGCTGACGAGACCAGGTGCGTTCTACGTGATATGGCCGTTGACATTCAAAAATGAAAATTTACCCTCCCATTCCCAATGGATGAATAGAAAATCACTTCAAAGTGACAGAAATGTTTGTTCATTGAATTTGGACTGGTAACCATCGCGAATAAAAAGCGCGATCAACTTTGAAAAACTCGCAATGAAATTCATCCAGAATCATTCCTATAGATGAATTGAACCTATCCCTATGTCATTGAAATTTTTGATCTACGAATTTGGACTGGTAACCATCACGATTAATAACGCGATAAAATTTGACAAACTCTCAATGGAATTGATCCAGAATCATTCTTATAGATGAATTGAACCTATCTCTAAGGCATTGAAATGTTTCATCTACGAAATTGGACTGGTAACCATCGTGATTGAAAAAAAATGTCAAGAAATTTGTTATTGAAAACAAACTATCCATCGCCAACGACATCCCGTATTCCCAAGCGGTCACCCTTCCAAGTACTAACGGGACTCGACGTAACTTAACTTCTGGGAGCTGACGAGACCAGGTGCGTTCTACGTGATATGCCCGTTGACATTCAAAAATGAAAATTTACCCTCCCAGTCCCAATGGATGAATAGAAAATCACTTCAAAGTGACAGAAATGTTTGTTCATTGAATTTGGACTGGTAACTATCGCGAATAAAAAGCGCGATCAACTTTGAAAATCTCGCAATGAAATTCATCCAGAATCATTCCTATAGATGAATTGAACCTATCCCTATGTCATTGAAATTTTTGATCTACGAATTTGGACTGGTAACCATCACGATTAATAACGCGATAAAATTTGACAAACTCTCAATGGAATTGATCCAGAATCATTCTTATAGATGAATTGAACCTATCTCTAAGGCATTGAAATGTTTCATCTACGAAATTGGACTGGTAACCATCGTGATTGAAAAAAAATGTCAAGAAATTTGTTATTGAAAACAAACTATCCATCGCCAACGACATCCCGTATTCCCAAGCGGTCACCCTTCCAAGTACTAACGGGACTCGACGTAACTTAACTTCTGGGAGCTGACGAGACCAGGTGCGTTCTACGTGATATGCCCGTTGACATTCAAAAATGAAAATTTACCCTCCCAGTCCCAATGGATGAATAGAAAATCACTTCAAAGTGACAGAAATGTTTGTTCATTGAATTTGGACTGGTAACCATCGCGAATAAAAAGCGCGATCAACTTTGAAAATCTCGCAATGAAATTCATCCAGAATCATTCCTATAGATGAATTGAACCTATCCCTATGTCATTGAAATTTTTGATCTACGAATTTGGACTGGTAACCATCACGATTAATAACGCGATAAAATTTGACAAACTCTCAATGGAATTGATCCAGAATCATTCTTATAGATGAATTGAACCTATCTCTAAGGCATTGAAATGTTTCATCTACGAAATTGGACTGGTAACCATCGTGATTGAAAAAAAATGTCAAGAAATTTGTTATTGAAAACAAACTATCCATCGCCAACGACATCCCGTATTCCCAAGCGGTCACCCTTCCAAGTACTAACGGGACTCGACGTAACTTAACTTCTGGGAGCTGACGAGACCAGGTGCGTTCTACGTGATATGCCCGTTGACATTCAAAAATGAAAATTTACCCTCCCAGTCCCAATGGATGAATAGAAAATCACTTCAAAGTGACAGAAATGTTTGTTCATTGAATTTGGACTGGTAACCATCGCGAATAAAAAGCGCGATCAACTTTGAAAATCTCGCAATGAAATTCATCCAGAATCATTCCTATAGATGAATTGAACCTATCCCTATGTCATTGAAATTTTTGATCTACGAATTTGGACTGGTAACCATCACGATTAATAACGCGATAAAATTTGACAAACTCTCAATGGAATTGATCCAGAATCATTCTTATAGATGAATTGAACCTATCTCTAAGGCATTGAAATGTTTCATCTACGAAATTGGACTGGTAACCATCGTTATTGAAAAAAAATTTCAAGAAATTTGTTATTGAAATCAAACTATTCATCGCCAACGACATCCCGTATTCCCAAGCGGTCACCCTTCCAAGTACTAACGGGACTCGACGTAACTTAACTTCTGGGAGCTGACGAGACCAGGTGCGTTCTACGTGATATGGCCGTTGACATTCAAAAATGAAAATTTACCCTCCCATTCCCAATGGATGAATAGAAAATCACTTCAAAGTGACAGAAATGTTTGTTCATTGAATTTGGACTGGTAACCATCGCGAATAAAAAGCGCGATCAACTTTGAAAAACTCGCAATGAAATTCATCCAGAATCATTCCTATAGATGAATTGAACCTATCCCTATGTCATTGAAATTTTTGATCTACGAATTTGGACTGGTAACCATCACGATTAATAACGCGATAAAATTTGACAAACTCTCAATGGAATTGATCCAGAATCATTCTTATAGATGAATTGAACCTATCTCTAAGGCATTGAAATGTTTCATCTACGAAATTGGACTGGTAACCATCGTGATTGAAAAAAAATGTCAAGAAATTTGTTATTGAAAACAAACTATCCATCGCCAACGACATCCCGTATTCCCAAGCGGTCACCCTTCCAAGTACTAACGGGACTCGACGTAACTTAACTTCTGGGAGCTGACGAGACCAGGTGCGTTCTACGTGATATGCCCGTTGACATTCAAAAATGAAAATTTACCCTCCCAGTCCCAATGGATGAATAGAAAATCACTTCAAAGTGACAGAAATGTTTGTTCATTGAATTTGGACTGGTAACCATCGCGAATAAAAAGCGCGATCAACTTTGAAAATCTCGCAATGAAATTCATCCAGAATCATTCCTATAGATGAATTGAACCTATCCCTATGTCATTGAAATTTTTGATCTACGAATTTGGACTGGTAACCATCACGATTAATAACGCGATAAAATTTGACAAACTCTCAATGGAATTGATCCAGAATCATTCTTATAGATGAATTGAACCTATCTCTAAGGCATTGAAATGTTTCATCTACGAAATTGGACTGGTAACCATCGTTATTGAAAAAAAATTTCAAGAAATTTGTTATTGAAATCAAACTATTCATCGCCAACGACATCCCGTATTCCCAAGCGGTCACCCTTCCAAGTACTAACGGGACTCGACGTAACTTAACTTCTGGGAGCTGACGAGACCAGGTGCGTTCTACGTGATATGGCCGTTGACATTCAAAAATGAAAATTTACCCTCCCATTCCCAATGGATGAATAGAAAATCACTTCAAAGTGACAGAAATGTTTGTTCATTGAATTTGGACTGGTAACCATCGCGAATAAAAAGCGCGATCAACTTTGAAAAACTCGCAATGAAATTCATCCAGAATCATTCCTATAGATGAATTGAACCTATCCCTATGTCATTGAAATTTTTGATCTACGAATTTGGACTGGTAACCATCACGATTAATAACGCGATAAAATTTGACAAACTCTCAATGGAATTGATCCAGAATCATTCTTATAGATGAATTGAACCTATCTCTAAGGCATTGAAATGTTTCATCTACGAAATTGGACTGGTAACCATCGTGATTGAAAAAAAATGTCAAGAAATTTGTTATTGAAAACAAACTATCCATCGCCAACGACATCCCGTATTCCCAAGCGGTCACCCTTCCAAGTACTAACGGGACTCGACGTAACTTAACTTCTGGGAGCTGACGAGACCAGGTGCGTTCTACGTGATATGGCCGTTGACATTCAAAAATGAAAATTTACCCTCCCAGTCCCAATGGATGAATAGAAAATCACTTCAAAGTGACAGAAATGTTTGTTCATTGAATTTGGACTGGTAACCATCGCGAATAAAAAGCGCGATCAACTTTGAAAATCTCGCAATGAAATTCATCCAGAATCATTCCTATAGATGAATTGAACCTATCCCTATGTCATTGAAATTTTTGATCTACGAATTTGGACTGGTAACCATCACGATTAATAACGCGATAAAATTTGACAAACTCTCAATGAAATTGATCCAGAATCATTCTTATAGATGAATTGAACCTATCTCTAAGGCATTGAAATGTTTCATCTACGAAATTGGACTGGTAACCATCGTGATTGAAAAAAAATGTCAAGAAATTTGTTATTGAAAACAAACTATCCATCGCCAACGACATCCCGTATTCCCAAGCGGTCACCCTTCCAAGTACTAACGGGACTCGACGTAACTTAACTTCTGGGAGCTGACGAGACCAGGTGCGTTCTACGTGATATGCCCGTTGACATTCAAAAATGAAAATTTACCCTCCCAGTCCCAATGGATGAATAGAAAATCACTTCAAAGTGACAGAAATGTTTGTTCATTGAATTTGGACTGGTAACCATCGCGAATAAAAAGCGCGATCAACTTTGAAAATCTCGCAATGAAATTCATCCAGAATCATTCCTATAGATGAATTGAACCTATCCCTATGTCATTGAAATTTTTGATCTACGAATTTGGACTGGTAACCATCACGATTAATAACGCGATAAAATTTGACAAACTCTCAATGGAATTGATCCAGAATCATTCTTATAGATGAATTGAACCTATCTCTAAGGCATTGAAATGTTTCATCTACGAAATTGGACTGGTAACCATCGTTATTGAAAAAAAATTTCAAGAAATTTGTTATTGAAATCAAACTATTCATCGCCAACGACATCCCGTATTCCCAAGCGGTCACCCTTCCAAGTACTAACGGGACTCGACGTAACTTAACTTCTGGGAGCTGACGAGACCAGGTGCGTTCTACGTGATATGGCCGTTGACATTCAAAAATGAAAATTTACCCTCCCATTCCCAATGGATGAATAGAAAATCACTTCAAAGTGACAGAAATGTTTGTTCATTGAATTTGGACTGGTAACCATCGCGAATAAAAAGCGCGATCAACTTTGAAAAACTCGCAATGAAATTCATCCAGAATCATTCCTATAGATGAATTGAACCTATCCCTATGTCATTGAAATTTTTGATCTACGAATTTGGACTGGTAACCATCACGATTAATAACGCGATAAAATTTGACAAACTCTCAATGGAATTGATCCAGAATCATTCTTATAGATGAATTGAACCTATCTCTAAGGCATTGAAATGTTTCATCTACGAAATTGGACTGGTAACCATCGTGATTGAAAAAAAATGTCAAGAAATTTGTTATTGAAAACAAACTATCCATCGCCAACGACATCCCGTATTCCCAAGCGGTCACCCTTCCAAGTACTAACGGGACTCGACGTAACTTAACTTCTGGGAGCTGACGAGACCAGGTGCGTTCTACGTGATATGGCCGTTGACATTCAAAAATGAAAATTTACCCTCCCAGTCCCAATGGATGAATAGAAAATCACTTCAAAGTGACAGAAATGTTTGTTCATTGAATTTGGACTGGTAACCATCGCGAATAAAAAGCGCGATCAACTTTGAAAATCTCGCAATGAAATTCATCCAGAATCATTCCTATAGATGAATTGAACCTATCCCTATGTCATTGAAATTTTTGATCTACGAATTTGGACTGGTAACCATCACGATTAATAACGCGATAAAATTTGACAAACTCTCAATGGAATTGATCCAGAATCATTCTTATAGATGAATTGAACCTATCTCTAAGGCATTGAAATGTTTCATCTACGAAATTGGACTGGTAACCATCGTGATTGAAAAAAAATGTCAAGAAATTTGTTATTGAAAACAAACTATCCATCGCCAACGACATCCCGTATTCCCAAGCGGTCACCCTTCCAAGTACTAACGGGACTCGACGTAACTTAACTTCTGGGAGCTGACGAGACCAGGTGCGTTCTACGTGATATGGCCGTTGACATTCAAAAATGAAAATTTACCCTCCCATTCCCAATGGATGAATAGAAAATCACTTCAAAGTGACAGAAATGTTTGTTCATTGAATTTGGACTGGTAACCATCGCGAATAAAAAGCGCGATCAACTTTGAAAAACTCGCAATGAAATTCATCCAGAATCATTCCTATAGATGAATTGAACCTATCCCTATGTCATTGAAATTTTTGATCTACGAATTTGGACTGGTAACCATCACGATTAATAACGCGATAAAATTTGACAAACTCTCAATGGAATTGATCCAGAATCATTCTTATAGATGAATTGAACCTATCTCTAAGGCATTGAAATGTTTCATCTACGAAATTGGACTGGTAACCATCGTGATTGAAAAAAAATGTCAAGAAATTTGTTATTGAAAACAAACTATCCATCGCCAACGACATCCCGTATTCCCAAGCGGTCACCCTTCCAAGTACTAACGGGACTCGACGTAACTTAACTTCTGGGAGCTGACGAGACCAGGTGCGTTCTACGTGATATGGCCGTTGACATTCAAAAATGAAAATTTACCCTCCCAGTCCCAATGGATGAATAGAAAATCACTTCAAAGTGACAGAAATGTTTGTTCATTGAATTTGGACTGGTAACCATCGCGAATAAAAAGCGCGATCAACTTTGAAAATCTCGCAATGAAATTCATCCAGAATCATTCCTATAGATGAATTGAACCTATCCCTATGTCATTGAAATTTTTGATCTACGAATTTGGACTGGTAACCATCACGATTAATAACGCGATAAAATTTGACAAACTCTCAATGGAATTGATCCAGAATCATTCTTATAGATGAATTGAACCTATCTCTAAGGCATTGAAATGTTTCATCTACGAAATTGGACTGGTAACCATCGTGATTGAAAAAAAATGTCAAGAAATTTGTTATTGAAAACAAACTATCCATCGCCAACGACATCCCGTATTCCCAAGCGGTCACCCTTCCAAGTACTAACGGGACTCGACGTAACTTAACTTCTGGGAGCTGACGAGACCAGGTGCGTTCTACGTGATATGGCCGTTGACATTCAAAAATGAAAATTTACCCTCCCATTCCCAATGGATGAATAGAAAATCACTTCAAAGTGACAGAAATGTTTGTTCATTGAATTTGGACTGGTAACCATCGCGAATAAAAAGCGCGATCAACTTTGAAAAACTCGCAATGAAATTCATCCAGAATCATTCCTATAGATGAATTGAACCTATCCCTATGTCATTGAAATTTTTGATCTACGAATTTGGACTGGTAACCATCACGATTAAAAAACGCGATAAAATTTGACAAACTCTCAATGGAATTGATCCAGAATCATTCTTATAGATGAATTGAACCTATCTCTAAGGCATTGAAATGTTTCATCTACGAAATTGGACTGGTAACCATCGTGATTGAAAAAAAATGTCAAGAAATTTGTTATTGAAAACAAACTATCCATCGCCAACGACATCCCGTATTCCCAAGCGGTCACCCTTCCAAGTACTAACGGGACTCGACGTAACTTAACTTCTGGGAGCTGACGAGACCAGGTGCGTTCTACGTGATATGGCCGTTGACATTCAAAAATGAAAATTTACCCTCCCAGTCCCAATGGATGAATAGAAAATCACTTCAAAGTGACAGAAATGTTTGTTCATTGAATTTGGACTGGTAACCATCGCGAATAAAAAGCGCGATCAACTTTGAAAATCTCGCAATGAAATTCATCCAGAATCATTCCTATAGATGAATTGAACCTATCCCTATGTCATTGAAATTTTTGATCTACGAATTTGGACTCGTAACCATCACGATTAATAACGCAATAAAATTTGACAAACTCTCAATGGAATTGATCCAGAATCATTCTTATAGATGAATTGAACCTATCTCTAAGGCATTGAAATGTTTCATCTACGAAATTGGACTGGTAACCATCGTGATTGAAAAAAAATGTCAAGAAATTTGTTATTGAAAACAAACTATCCATCGCCAACGACATCCCGTATTCCCAAGCGGTCACCCTTCCAAGTACTAACGGGACTCGACGTAACTTAACTTCTGGGAGCTGACGAGACCAGGTGCGTTCTACGTGATATGGCCGTTGACATTCAAAAATGAAAATTTACCCTCCCATTCCCAATGGATGAATAGAAAATCACTTCAAAGTGACAGAAATGTTTGTTCATTGAATTTGGACTGGTAACCATCGCGAATAAAAAGCGCGATCAACTTTGAAAAACTCGCAATGAAATTCATCCAGAATCATTCCTATAGATGAATTGAACCTATCCCTATGTCATTGAAATTTTTGATCTACGAATTTGGACTGGTAACCATCACGATTAAAAAACGCGATAAAATTTGACAAACTCTCAATGGAATTGATCCAGAATCATTCTTATAGATGAATTGAACCTATCTCTAAGGCATTGAAATGTTTCATCTACGAAATTGGACTGGTAACCATCGTGATTGAAAAAAAATGTCAAGAAATTTGTTATTGAAAACAAACTATCCATCGCCAACGACATCCCGTATTCCCAAGCGGTCACCCTTCCAAGTACTAACGGGACTCGACGTAACTTAACTTCTGGGAGCTGACGAGACCAGGTGCGTTCTACGTGATATGGCCGTTGACATTCAAAAATGAAAATTTACCCTCCCATTCCCAATGGATGAATAGAAAATCACTTCAAAGTGACAGAAATGTTTGTTCATTGAATTTGGACTGGTAACCATCGCGAATAAAAAGCGCGATCAACTTTGAAAAACTCGCAATGAAATTCATCCAGAATCATTCCTATAGATGAATTGAACCTATCCCTATGTCATTGAAATTTTTGATCTACGAATTTGGACTGGTAACCATCACGATTAAAAAACGCGATAAAATTTGACAAACTCTCAATGGAATTGATCCAGAATCATTCTTATAGATGAATTGAACCTATCTCTAAGGCATTGAAATGTTTCATCTACGAAATTGGACTGGTAACCATCGTGATTGAAAAAAAATGTCAAGAAATTTGTTATTGAAAACAAACTATCCATCGCCAACGACATCCCGTATTCCCAAGCGGTCACCCTTCCAAGTACTAACGGGACTCGACGTAACTTAACTTCTGGGAGCTGACGAGACCAGGTGCGTTCTACGTGATATGGCCGTTGACATTCAAAAATGAAAATTTACCCTCCCAGTCCCAATGGATGAATAGAAAATCACTTCAAAGTGACAGAAATGTTTGTTCATTGAATTTGGACTGGTAACCATCGCGAATAAAAAGCGCGATCAACTTTGAAAATCTCGCAATGAAATTCATCCAGAATCATTCCTATAGATGAATTGAACCTATCCCTATGTCATTGAAATTTTTGATCTACGAATTTGGACTCGTAACCATCACGATTAATAACGCAATAAAATTTGACAAACTCTCAATGGAATTGATCCAGAATCATTCTTATAGATGAATTGAACCTATCTCTAAGGCATTGAAATGTTTCATCTACGAAATTGGACTGGTAACCATCGTGATTGAAAAAAAATGTCAAGAAATTTGTTATTGAAAACAAACTATCCATCGCCAACGACATCCCGTATTCCCAAGCGGTCACCCTTCCAAGTACTAACGGGACTCGACGTAACTTAACTTCTGGGAGCTGACGAGACCAGGTGCGTTCTACGTGATATGGCCGTTGACATTCAAAAATGAAAATTTACCCTCCCATTCCCAATGGATGAATAGAAAATCACTTCAAAGTGACAGAAATGTTTGTTCATTGAATTTGGACTGGTAACCATCGCGAATAAAAAGCGCGATCAACTTTGAAAAACTCGCAATGAAATTCATCCAGAATCATTCCTATAGATGAATTGAACCTATCCCTATGTCATTGAAATTTTTGATCTACGAATTTGGACTGGTAACCATCACGATTAAAAAACGCGATAAAATTTGACAAACTCTCAATGGAATTGATCCAGAATCATTCTTATAGATGAATTGAACCTATCTCTAAGGCATTGAAATGTTTCATCTACGAAATTGGACTGGTAACCATCGTGATTGAAAAAAAATGTCAAGAAATTTGTTATTGAAAACAAACTATCCATCGCCAACGACATCCCGTATTCCCAAGCGGTCACCCTTCCAAGTACTAACGGGACTCGACGTAACTTAACTTCTGGGAGCTGACGAGACCAGGTGCGTTCTACGTGATATGCCCGTTGACATTCAAAAATGAAAATTTACCCTCCCAGTCCCAATGGATGAATAGAAAATCACTTCAAAGTGACAGAAATGTTTGTTCATTGAATTTGGACTGGTAACCATCGCGAATAAAAAGCGCGATCAACTTTGAAAATCTCGCAATGAAATTCATCCAGAATCATTCCTATAGATGAATTGAACCTATCCCTATGTCATTGAAATTTTTGATCTACGAATTTGGACTGGTAACCATCACGATTAATAACGCGATAAAATTTGACAAACTCTCAATGGAATTGATCCAGAATCATTCTTATAGATGAATTGAACCTATCTCTAAGGCATTGAAATGTTTCATCTACGAAATTGGACTGGTAACCATCGTGATTGAAAAAAAATGTCAAGAAATTTGTTATTGAAAACAAACTATCCATCGCCAACGACATCCCGTATTCCCAAGCGGTCACCCTTCCAAGTACTAACGGGACTCGACGTAACTTAACTTCTGGGAGCTGACGAGACCAGGTGCGTTCTACGTGATATGGCCGTTGACATTCAAAAATGAAAATTTACCCTCCCAGTCCCAATGGATGAATAGAAAATCACTTCAAAGTGACAGAAATGTTTGTTCATTGAATTTGGACTGGTAACCATCGCGAATAAAAAGCGCGATCAACTTTGAAAATCTCGCAATGAAATTCATCCAGAATCATTCCTATAGATGAATTGAACCTATCCCTATGTCATTGAAATTTTTGATCTACGAATTTGGACTGGTAACCATCACGATTAATAACGCGATAAAATTTGACAAACTCTCAATGGAATTGATCCAGAATCATTCTTATAGATGAATTGAACCTATCTCTAAGGCATTGAAATGTTTCATCTACGAAATTGGACTGGTAACCATCGTGATTGAAAAAAAATGTCAAGAAATTTGTTATTGAAAACAAACTATCCATCGCCAACGACATCCCGTATTCCCAAGCGGTCACCCTTCCAAGTACTAACGGGACTCGACGTAACTTAACTTCTGGGAGCTGACGAGACCAGGTGCGTTCTACGTGATATGGCCGTTGACATTCAAAAATGAAAATTTACCCTCCCAGTCCCAATGGATGAATAGAAAATCACTTCAAAGTGACAGAAATGTTTGTTCATTGAATTTTGACTGGTAACCATCGCGAATAAAAAGCGCGATCAACTTTGAAAATCTCGCAATGAAATTCATCCAGAATCATTCCTATAGATGAATTGAACCTATCCCTATGTCATTGAAATTTTTGATCTACGAATTTGGACTGGTAACCATCACGATTAAAAAACGCGATAAAATTTGACAAACTCTCAATGGAATTGATCCAGAATCATTCTTATAGATGAATTGAACCTATCTCTAAGGCATTGAAATGTTTCATCTACGAAATTGGACTGGTAACCATCGTTATTGAAAAAAAATTTCAAGAAATTTTTTATTGAAAACAAACTATTCATCGCCAACGACATCCCGTATTCCCAAGCGGTCACCCTTCCAAGTACTAACGGGACTCGACGTAACTTAACTTCTGGGAGCTGACGAGACCAGGTGCGTTCTACGTGATATGGCCGTTGACATTCAAAAATGAAAATTTACCCTCCCATTCCCAATGGATGAATAGAAAATCACTTCAAAGTGACAGAAATGTTTGTTCATTGAATTTGGACTGGTAACCATCGCGAATAAAAAGCGCGATCAACTTTGAAAAACTCGCAATGAAATTCATCCAGAATCATTCCTATAGATGAATTGAACCTATCCCTATGTCATTGAAATTTTTGATCTACGAATTTGGACTCGTAACCATCACGATTAATAACGCGATAAAATTTGACAAACTCTCAATGGAATTGATCCAGAATCATTCTTATAGATGAATTGAACCTATCTCTAAGGCATTGAAATGTTTCATCTACGAAATTGGACTGGTAACCATCGTGATTGAAAAAAAATGTCAAGAAATTTGTTATTGAAAACAAACTATCCATCGCCAACGACATCCCGTATTCCCAAGCGGTCACCCTTCCAAGTACTAACGGAACTCGACGTAACTTAACTTCTGGGAGCTGACGAGACCAGGTGCGTTCTACGTGATATGGCCGTTGACATTCAAAAATGAAAATTTACCCTCCCAGTCCCAATGGATGAATAGAAAATCACTTCAAAGTGACAGAAATGTTTGTTCATTGAATTTTGACTGGTAACCATCGCGAATAAAAAGCGCGATCAACTTTGAAAAACTCGCAATGAAATTCATCCAGAATCATTCCTATAGATGAATTGAACCTATCCCTATGTCATTGAAATTTTTGATCTACGAATTTGGACTGGTAACCATCACGATTAAAAAACGCGATAAAATTTGACAAACTCTCAATGGAATTGATCCAGAATCATTCTTATAGATGAATTGAACCTATCTCTAAGGCATTGAAATGTTTCATCTACGAAATTGGACTGGTAACCATCGTTATTGAAAAAAAATTTCAAGAAATTTTTTATTGAAAACAAACTATTCATCGCCAACGACATCCCGTATTCCCAAGCGGTCACCCTTCCAAGTACTAACGGGACTCGACGTAACTTAACTTCTGGGAGCTGACGAGACCAGGTGCGTTCTACGTGATATGGCCGTTGACATTCAAAAATGAAAATTTACCCTCCCAGTCCCAATGGATGAATAGAAAATCACTTCAAAGTGACAGAAATGTTTGTTCATTGAATTTTGACTGGTAACCATCGCGAATAAAAAGCGCGATCAACTTTGAAAATCTCGCAATGAAATTCATCCAGAATCATTCCTATAGATGAATTGAACCTATCCCTATGTCATTGAAATTTTTGATCTACAAATTTGGACTGGTAACCATTGCGATTAAAAAACGCGATAAAATTTGACAAACTCTCAATGGAATTGATCCAGAATCATTCTTATAGATGAATTGAACCTATCTCTAAGGCATTGAAATGTTTCATCTACGAAATTGGACTGGTAACCATCGTGATTGAAAAAAAATGTCAAGAAATTTGTTATTGAAAACAAACTATCCATCGCCAACGACATCCCGTATTCCCAAGCGGTCACCCTTCCAAGTACTAACGGGACTCGACGTAACTTAACTTCTGGGAGCTGACGAGACCAGGTGCGTTCTACGTGATATGGCCGTTGACATTCAAAAATGAAAATTTACCCTCCCAGTCCCAATGGATGAATAGAAAATCACTTCAAAGTGACAGAAATGTTTGTTCATTGAATTTTGACTGGTAACCATCGCGAATAAAAAGCGCGATCAACTTTGAAAATCTCGCAATGAAATTCATCCAGAATCATTCCTATAGATGAATTGAACCTATCCCTATGTCATTGAAATTTTTGATCTACGAATTTGGACTGGTAACCATCACGATTAAAAAACGCGATAAAATTTGACAAACTCTCAATGGAATTGATCCAGAATCATTCTTATAGATGAATTGAACCTATCTCTAAGGCATTGAAATGTTTCATCTACGAAATTGGACTGGTAACCATCGTTATTGAAAAAAAATTTCAAGAAATTTTTTATTGAAAACAAACTATTCATCGCCAACGACATCCCGTATTCCCAAGCGGTCACCCTTCCAAGTACTAACGGGACTCGACGTAACTTAACTTCTGGGAGCTGACGAGACCAGGTGCGTTCTACGTGATATGGCCGTTGACATTCAAAAATGAAAATTTACCCTCCCATTCCCAATGGATGAATAGAAAATCACTTCAAAGTGACAGAAATGTTTGTTCATTGAATTTGGACTGGTAACCATCGCGAATAAAAAGCGCGATCAACTTTGAAAAACTCGCAATGAAATTCATCCAGAATCATTCCTATAGATGAATTGAACCTATCCCTATGTCATTGAAATTTTTGATCTACGAATTTGGACTCGTAACCATCACGATTAATAACGCGATAAAATTTGACAAACTCTCAATGGAATTGATCCAGAATCATTCTTATAGATGAATTGAACCTATCTCTAAGGCATTGAAATGTTTCATCTACGAAATTGGACTGGTAACCATCGTGATTGAAAAAAAATGTCAAGAAATTTGTTATTGAAAACAAACTATCCATCGCCAACGACATCCCGTATTCCCAAGCGGTCACCCTTCCAAGTACTAACGGAACTCGACGTAACTTAACTTCTGGGAGCTGACGAGACCAGGTGCGTTCTACGTGATATGGCCGTTGACATTCAAAAATGAAAATTTACCCTCCCAGTCCCAATGGATGAATAGAAAATCACTTCAAAGTGACAGAAATGTTTGTTCATTGAATTTTGACTGGTAACCATCGCGAATAAAAAGCGCGATCAACTTTGAAAAACTCGCAATGAAATTCATCCAGAATCATTCCTATAGATGAATTGAACCTATCCCTATGTCATTGAAATTTTTGATCTACGAATTTGGACTGGTAACCATCACGATTAAAAAACGCGATAAAATTTGACAAACTCTCAATGGAATTGATCCAGAATCATTCTTATAGATGAATTGAACCTATCTCTAAGGCATTGAAATGTTTCATCTACGAAATTGGACTGGTAACCATCGTTATTGAAAAAAAATTTCAAGAAATTTTTTATTGAAAACAAACTATTCATCGCCAACGACATCCCGTATTCCCAAGCGGTCACCCTTCCAAGTACTAACGGGACTCGACGTAACTTAACTTCTGGGAGCTGACGAGACCAGGTGCGTTCTACGTGATATGGCCGTTGACATTCAAAAATGAAAATTTACCCTCCCAGTCCCAATGGATGAATAGAAAATCACTTCAAAGTGACAGAAATGTTTGTTCATTGAATTTTGACTGGTAACCATCGCGAATAAAAAGCGCGATCAACTTTGAAAATCTCGCAATGAAATTCATCCAGAATCATTCCTATAGATGAATTGAACCTATCCCTATGTCATTGAAATTTTTGATCTACAAATTTGGACTGGTAACCATTGCGATTAAAAAACGCGATAAAATTTGACAAACTCTCAATGGAATTGATCCAGAATCATTCTTATAGATGAATTGAACCTATCTCTAAGGCATTGAAATGTTTCATCTACGAAATTGGACTGGTAACCATCGTGATTGAAAAAAAATGTCAAGAAATTTGTTATTGAAAACAAACTATCCATCGCCAACGACATCCCGTATTCCCAAGCGGTCACCCTTCCAAGTACTAACGGGACTCGACGTAACTTAACTTCTGGGAGCTGACGAGACCAGGTGCGTTCTACGTGATATGGCCGTTGACATTCAAAAATGAAAATTTACCCTCCCAGTCCCAATGGATGAATAGAAAATCACTTCAAAGTGACAGAAATGTTTGTTCATTGAATTTGGACTGGTAACCATCGCAAATAAAAAGCGCGATCAACTTTGAAAAACTCGCAATGAAATTCATCCAGAATCATTCCTATAGATGAATTGAACCTATCCCTATGTCATTGAAATTTTTGATCTACGAATTTGGACTGGTAACCATTGCGATTAAAAAACGCGATAAAATTTGACAAAATCTCAATGGAATTGATCCAGAATCATTCTTATAGATGAATTGAACCTATCTCTAAGGCATTGAAATGTTTCATCTACGAAATTGGACTGGTAACCATCGTTATTGAAAAAAAATTTCAAGAAATTTTTTATTGAAAACAAAGTATTCATCGCCAACGACATCCCGTATTCCCAAGCGGTCACCCTTCCAAGTACTAACGGGACTCGACGTAACTTAACTTCTGGGAGCTGACGAGACCAGGTGCGTTCTACGTGATATGGCCGTTGACATTCAAAAATGAAAATTTACCCTCCAGTCCCAATGGATGAATAGAAAATCACTTCAAAGTGACAGAAATGTTTGTTCATTGAATTTTGACTGGTAACCATCGCGAATAAAAAGCGCGATCAACTTTGAAAATCTCGCAATGAAATTCATCCAGAATCATTCCTATAGATGAATTGAACCTATCCCTATGTCATTGAAATTTTTGATCTACGAATTTGGACTGGTAACCATTGCGATTAAAAAACGCGATAAAATTTGACAAACTCTCAATGGAATTGATCCAGAATCATTCTTATAGATGAATTGAACCTATCTCTAAGGCATTGAAATGTTTCATCTACGAAATTGGACTGGTAACCATCGTGATTGAAAAAAAATGTCAAGAAATTTGTTATTGAAAACAAACTATCCATTGCCAACGACATCCCGTATTCCCAAGCGGTCACCCTTCCAAGTACTAACGGGACTCGACGTAACTTAACTTCTGGGAGCTGACGAGACCAGGTGCGTTCTACGTGATATGGCCGTTGACATTCAAAAATGAAAATTTACCCTCCCAGTCCCAATGGATGAATAGAAAATCACTTCAAAGTGACAGAAATGTTTGTTCATTGAATTTGGACTGGTAACCATCGCAAATAAAAAGCGCGATCAACTTTGAAAAACTCGCAATGAAATTCATCCAGAATCATTCCTATAGATGAATTGAACCTATCCCTATGTCATTGAAATTTTTGATCTACGAATTTGGACTGGTAACCATTGCGATTAAAAAACGCGATAAAATTTGACAAAATCTCAATGGAATTGATCCAGAATCATTCTTATAGATGAATTGAACCTATCTCTAAGGCATTGAAATGTTTCATCTACGAAATTGGACTGGTAACCATCGTTATTGAAAAAAAATTTCAAGAAATTTTTTATTGAAAACAAGCTATTCATCGCCAACGACATCCCGTATTCCCAAGCGGTCACCCTTCCAAGTACTAACGGGACTCGACGTAACTTAACTTCTGGGAGCTGACGAGACCAGGAGCGTTCTACGTGATATGGCCGTTGACATTCAAAAATGAAAATTTACCCTCCCAGTCCCAATGGATGAATAGAAAATCACTTCAAAGTGACAGAAATGTTTGTTCATTGAATTTTGACTGGTAACCATCGCGAATAAAAAGCGCGATCAACTTTGAAAAACTCGCAATGAAATTCATCCAGAATCATTCCTATAGATGAATTGAACCTATCCCTATGTCATTGAAATTTTTGATCTACGAATTTGGACTGGTAACCATTGCGATTAAAAAACGCGATAAAATTTGACAAAATCTCAATGGAATTGATCCAGAATCATTCTTATAGATGAATTGAACCTATCTCTAAGGCATTGAAATGTTTCATCTACGAAATTGGACTGTTAACCATCGTTATTGAAAAAAAATTTCAAGAAATTTTTTATTGAAAACAAACTATTCATCGCCAACGACATCCCGTATTCCCAAGCGGTCACCCTTCCAAGTACTAACGGGACTCGACGTAACTTAACTTCTGGGAGCTGACGAGACCAGGTGCGTTCTACGTGATATGGCCGTTAACATTCAAAAATGAAAATTTACCCTCCCATTCCCAATGGATGAATAGAAAATCACTTCAAAGTGACAGAAATGTTTGTTCATTGAATTTGGACTGGTAACCATCGCGAATAAAAAGCGCGATCAACTTTGAAAAACTCGCAATGAAATTCATCCAGAATCATTCCTATAGATGAATTGAACCTATCCCTATGTCATTGAAATTTTTGATCTACGAATTTGGACTCGTAACCATCACGATTAATAACGCGATAAAATTTGACAAACTCTCAATGGAATTGATCCAGAATCATTCTTATAGATGAATTGAACCTATCTCTAAGGCATTGAAATGTTTCATCTACGAAATTGGACTGGTAACCATCGTGATTGAAAAAAAATGTCAAGAAATTTGTTATTGAAAACAAACTATCCATCGCCAACGACATCCCGTATTCCCAAGCGGTCACCCTTCCAAGTACTAACGGAACTCGACGTAACTTAACTTCTGGGAGCTGACGAGACCAGGTGCGTTCTACGTGATATGGCCGTTGACATTCAAAAATGAAAATTTACCCTCCCAGTCCCAATGGATGAATAGAAAATCACTTCAAAGTGACAGAAATGTTTGTTCATTGAATTTGGACTGGTAACCATCGCAAATAAAAAGCGCGATCAACTTTGAAAAACTCGCAATGAAATTCATCCAGAATCATTCCTATAGATGAATTGAACCTATCCCTATGTCATTGAAATTTTTGATCTACGAATTTGGACTGGTAACCATTGCGATTAAAAAACGCGATAAAATTTGACAAAATCTCAATGGAATTGATCCAGAATCATTCTTATAGATGAATTGAACCTATCTCTAAGGCATTGAAATGTTTCATCTACGAAATTGGACTGGTAACCATCGTTATTGAAAAAAAATTTCAAGAAATTTTTTATTGAAAACAAGCTATTCATCGCCAACGACATCCCGTATTCCCAAGCGGTCACCCTTCCAAGTACTAACGGGACTCGACGTAACTTAACTTCTGGGAGCTGACGAGACCAGGTGCGTTCTACGTGATATGGCCGTTGACATTCAAAAATGAAAATTTACCCTCCCAGTCCCAATGGATGAATAGAAAATCACTTCAAAGTGACAGAAATGTTTGTTCATTGAATTTTGACTGGTAACCATCGCGAATAAAAAGCGCGATCAACTTTGAAAAACTCGCAATGAAATTCATCCAGAATCATTCCTATAGATGAATTGAACCTATCCCTATGTCATTGAAATTTTTGATCTACGAATTTGGACTGGTAACCATCACGATTAAAAAACGCGATAAAATTTGACAAACTCTCAATGGAATTGATCCAGAATCATTCTTATAGATGAATTGAACCTATCTCTAAGGCATTGAAATGTTTCATCTACGAAATTGGACTGGTAACCATCGTTATTGAAAAAAAATTTCAAGAAATTTTTTATTGAAAACAAACTATTCATCGCCAACGACATCCCGTATTCCCAAGCGGTCACCCTTCCAAGTACTAACGGGACTCGACGTAACTTAACTTCTGGGAGCTGACGAGACCAGGTGCGTTCTACGTGATATGGCCGTTGACATTCAAAAATGAAAATTTACCCTCCCATTCCCAATGGATGAATAGAAAATCACTTCAAAGTGACAGAAATGTTTGTTCATTGAATTTGGACTGGTAACCATCGCGAATAAAAAGCGCGATCAACTTTGAAAAACTCGCAATGAAATTCATCCAGAATCATTCCTATAGATGAATTGAACCTATCCCTATGTCATTGAAATTTTTGATCTACGAATTTGGACTCGTAACCATCACGATTAATAACGCGATAAAATTTGACAAACTCTCAATGGAATTGATCCAGAATCATTCTTATAGATGAATTGAACCTATCTCTAAGGCATTGAAATGTTTCATCTACGAAATTGGACTGGTAACCATCGTGATTGAAAAAAAATGTCAAGAAATTTGTTATTGAAAACAAACTATCCATCGCCAACGACATCCCGTATTCCCAAGCGGTCACCCTTCCAAGTACTAACGGGACTCGACGTAACTTAACTTCTGGGAGCTGACGAGACCAGGTGCGTTCTACGTGATATGGCCGTTGACATTCAAAAATGAAAATTTACCCTCCCAGTCCCAATGGATGAATAGAAAATCACTTCAAAGTGACAGAAATGTTTGTTCATTGAATTTTGACTGGTAACCATCGCGAATAAAAAGCGCGATCAACTTTGAAAATCTCGCAATGAAATTCATCCAGAATCATTCTTATAGATGAATTGAACCTATCTCTAAGGCATTGAAATGTTTCATCTACGAAATTGGACTGGTAACCATCGTTATTGAAAAAAAATTTCAAGAAATTTTTTATTGAAAACAAGCTATTCATCGCCAACGACATCCCGTATTCCCAAGCGGTCACCCTTCCAAGTACTAACGGGACTCGACGTAACTTAACTTCTGGGAGCTGACGAGACCAGGAGCGTTCTACGTGATATGGCCGTTGACATTCAAAAATGAAAATTTACCCTCCCAGTCCCAATGGATGAATAGAAAATCACTTCAAAGTGACAGAAATGTTTGTTCATTGAATTTTGACTGGTAACCATCGCGAATAAAAAGCGCGATCAACTTTGAAAAACTCGCAATGAAATTCATCCAGAATCATTCCTATAGATGAATTGAACCTATCCCTATGTCATTGAAATTTTTGATCTACGAATTTGGACTGGTAACCATCACGATTTAAAAACGCGATAAAATTTGACAAACTCTCAATGGAATTGATCCAGAATCATTCTTATAGATGAATTGAACCTATCTCTAAGGCATTGAAATGTTTCATCTACGAAATTGGACTGGTAACCATCGTTATTGAAAAAAAATTTCAAGAAATTTTTTATTGAAAACAAACTATTCATCGCCAACGACATCCCGTATTCCCAAGCGGTCACCCTTCCAAGTACTAACGGGACTCGACGTAACTTAACTTCTGGGAGCTGACGAGACCAGGTGCGTTCTACGTGATATGGCCGTTGACATTCAAAAATGAAAATTTACCCTCCCATTCCCAATGGATGAATAGAAAATCACTTCAAAGTGACAGAAATGTTTGTTCATTGAATTTGGACTGGTAACCATCGCGAATAAAAAGCGCGATCAACTTTGAAAAACTCGCAATGAAATTCATCCAGAATCATTCCTATAGATGAATTGAACCTATCCCTATGTGATTGAAATTTTTGATCTACGAATTTGGACTCGTAACCATCACGATTAATAACGCGATAAAATTTGACAAACTCTCAATGGAATTGATCCAGAATCATTCTTATAGATGAATTGAACCTATCTCTAAGGCATTGAAATGTTTCATCTACGAAATTGGACTGGTAACCATCGTGATTGAAAAAAAATGTCAAGAAATTTGTTATTGAAAACAAACTATCCATCGCCAACGACATCCCGTATTCCCAAGCGGTCACCCTTCCAAGTACTAACGGAACTCGACGTAACTTAACTTCTGGGAGCTGACGAGACCAGGTGCGTTCTACGTGATATGGCCGTTGACATTCAAAAATGAAAATTTACCCTCCCAGTCCCAATGGATGAATAGAAAATCACTTCAAAGTGACAGAAATGTTTGTTCATTGAATTTTGACTGGTAACCATCGCGAATAAAAAGCGCGATCAACTTTGAAAAACTCGCAATGAAATTCATCCAGAATCATTCCTATAGATGAATTGAACCTATCCCTATGTCATTGAAATTTTTGATCTACGAATTTGGACTGGTAACCATCACGATTAAAAAACGCGATAAAATTTGACAAACTCTCAATGGAATTGATCCAGAATCATTCTTATAGATGAATTGAACCTATCTCTAAGGCATTGAAATGTTTCATCTACGAAATTGGACTGGTAACCATCGTTATTGAAAAAAAATTTCAAGAAATTTTTTATTGAAAACAAACTATTCATCGCCAACGACATCCCGTATTCCCAAGCGGTCACCCTTCCAAGTACTAACGGGACTCGACGTAACTTAACTTCTGGGAGCTGACGAGACCAGGTGCGTTCTACGTGATATGGCCGTTGACATTCAAAAATGAAAATTTACCCTCCCAGTCCCAATGGATGAATAGAAAATCACTTCAAAGTGACAGAAATGTTTGTTCATTGAATTTTGACTGGTAACCATCGCGAATAAAAAGCGCGATCAACTTTGAAAAACTCGCAATGAAATTCATCCAGAATCATTCCTATAGATGAATTGAACCTATCCCTATGTCATTGAAATTTTTGATCTACGAATTTGGACTGGTAACCATCACGATTAAAAAACGCGATAAAATTTGACAAACTCTCAATGGAATTGATCCAGAATCATTCTTATAGATGAATTGAACCTATCTCTAAGGCATTGAAATGTTTCATCTACGAAATTGGACTGGTAACCATCGTTATTGAAAAAAAATTTCAAGAAATTTTTTATTGAAAACAAACTATTCATCGCCAACGACATCCCGTATTCCCAAGCGGTCACCCTTCCAAGTACTAACGGGACTCGACGTAACTTAACTTCTGGGAGCTGACGAGACCAGGTGCGTTCTACGTGATATGGCCGTTGACATTCAAAAATGAAAATTTACCCTCCCAGTCCCAATGGATGAATAGAAAATCACTTCAAAGTGACAGAAATGTTTGTTCATTGAATTTTGACTGGTAACCATCGCGAATAAAAAGCGCGATCAACTTTGAAAATCTCGCAATGAAATTCATCCAGAATCATTCCTATAGATGAATTGAACCTATCCCTATGTCATTGAAATTTTTGATCTACAAATTTGGACTGGTAACCATTGCGATTAAAAAACGCGATAAAATTTGACAAACTCTCAATGGAATTGATCCAGAATCATTCTTATAGATGAATTGAACCTATCTCTAAGGCATTGAAATGTTTCATCTACGAAATTGGACTGGTAACCATCGTGATTGAAAAAAAATGTCAAGAAATTTGTTATTGAAAACAAACTATCCATCGCCAACGACATCCCGTATTCCCAAGCGGTCACCCTTCCAAGTACTAACGGGACTCGACGTAACTTAACTTCTGGGAGCTGACGAGACCAGGTGCGTTCTACGTGATATGGCCGTTGACATTCAAAAATGAAAATTTACCCTCCCAGTCCCAATGGATGAATAGAAAATCACTTCAAAGTGACAGAAATGTTTGTTCATTGAATTTGGACTGGTAACCATCGCAAATAAAAAGCGCGATCAACTTTGAAAAACTCGCAATGAAATTCATCCAGAATCATTCCTATAGATGAATTGAACCTATCCCTATGTCATTGAAATTTTTGATCTACGAATTTGGACTGGTAACCATTGCGATTAAAAAACGCGATAAAATTTGACAAAATCTCAATGGAATTGATCCAGAATCATTCTTATAGATGAATTGAACCTATCTCTAAGGCATTGAAATGTTTCATCTACGAAATTGGACTGGTAACCATCGTTATTGAAAAAAAATTTCAAGAAATTTTTTATTGAAAACAAAGTATTCATCGCCAACGACATCCCGTATTCCCAAGCGGTCACCCTTCCAAGTACTAACGGGACTCGACGTAACTTAACTTCTGGGAGCTGACGAGACCAGGTGCGTTCTACGTGATATGGCCGTTGACATTCAAAAATGAAAATTTACCCTCCCAGTCCCAATGGATGAATAGAAAATCACTTCAAAGTGACAGAAATGTTTGTTCATTGAATTTTGACTGGTAACCATCGCGAATAAAAAGCGCGATCAACTTTGAAAATCTCGCAATGAAATTCATCCAGAATCATTCCTATAGATGAATTGAACCTATCCCTATGTCATTGAAATTTTTGATCTACGAATTTGGACTGGTAACCATTGCGATTAAAAAACGCGATAAAATTTGACAAACTCTCAATGGAATTGATCCAGAATCATTCTTATAGATGAATTGAACCTATCTCTAAGGCATTGAAATGTTTCATCTACGAAATTGGACTGGTAACCATCGTGATTGAAAAAAAATGTCAAGAAATTTGTTATTGAAAACAAACTATCCATTGCCAACGACATCCCGTATTCCCAAGCGGTCACCCTTCCAAGTACTAACGGGACTCGACGTAACTTAACTTCTGGGAGCTGACGAGACCAGGTGCGTTCTACGTGATATGGCCGTTGACATTCAAAAATGAAAATTTACCCTCCCAGTCCCAATGGATGAATAGAAAATCACTTCAAAGTGACAGAAATGTTTGTTCATTGAATTTGGACTGGTAACCATCGCAAATAAAAAGCGCGATCAACTTTGAAAAACTCGCAATGAAATTCATCCAGAATCATTCCTATAGATGAATTGAACCTATCCCTATGTCATTGAAATTTTTGATCTACGAATTTGGACTGGTAACCATTGCGATTAAAAAACGCGATAAAATTTGACAAAATCTCAATGGAATTGATCCAGAATCATTCTTATAGATGAATTGAACCTATCTCTAAGGCATTGAAATGTTTCATCTACGAAATTGGACTGGTAACCATCGTTATTGAAAAAAAATTTCAAGAAATTTTTTATTGAAAACAAGCTATTCATCGCCAACGACATCCCGTATTCCCAAGCGGTCACCCTTCCAAGTACTAACGGGACTCGACGTAACTTAACTTCTGGGAGCTGACGAGACCAGGAGCGTTCTACGTGATATGGCCGTTGACATTCAAAAATGAAAATTTACCCTCCCAGTCCCAATGGATGAATAGAAAATCACTTCAAAGTGACAGAAATGTTTGTTCATTGAATTTTGACTGGTAACCATCGCGAATAAAAAGCGCGATCAACTTTGAAAAACTCGCAATGAAATTCATCCAGAATCATTCCTATAGATGAATTGAACCTATCCCTATGTCATTGAAATTTTTGATCTACGAATTTGGACTGGTAACCATTGCGATTAAAAAACGCGATAAAATTTGACAAAATCTCAATGGAATTGATCCAGAATCATTCTTATAGATGAATTGAACCTATCTCTAAGGCATTGAAATGTTTCATCTACGAAATTGGACTGTTAACCATCGTTATTGAAAAAAAATTTCAAGAAATTTTTTATTGAAAACAAACTATTCATCGCCAACGACATCCCGTATTCCCAAGCGGTCACCCTTCCAAGTACTAACGGGACTCGACGTAACTTAACTTCTGGGAGCTGACGAGACCAGGTGCGTTCTACGTGATATGGCCGTTAACATTCAAAAATGAAAATTTACCCTCCCATTCCCAATGGATGAATAGAAAATCACTTCAAAGTGACAGAAATGTTTGTTCATTGAATTTGGACTGGTAACCATCGCGAATAAAAAGCGCGATCAACTTTGAAAAACTCGCAATGAAATTCATCCAGAATCATTCCTATAGATGAATTGAACCTATCCCTATGTCATTGAAATTTTTGATCTACGAATTTGGACTCGTAACCATCACGATTAATAACGCGATAAAATTTGACAAACTCTCAATGGAATTGATCCAGAATCATTCTTATAGATGAATTGAACCTATCTCTAAGGCATTGAAATGTTTCATCTACGAAATTGGACTGGTAACCATCGTGATTGAAAAAAAATGTCAAGAAATTTGTTATTGAAAACAAACTATCCATCGCCAACGACATCCCGTATTCCCAAGCGGTCACCCTTCCAAGTACTAACGGAACTCGACGTAACTTAACTTCTGGGAGCTGACGAGACCAGGTGCGTTCTACGTGATATGGCCGTTGACATTCAAAAATGAAAATTTACCCTCCCAGTCCCAATGGATGAATAGAAAATCACTTCAAAGTGACAGAAATGTTTGTTCATTGAATTTGGACTGGTAACCATCGCAAATAAAAAGCGCGATCAACTTTGAAAAACTCGCAATGAAATTCATCCAGAATCATTCCTATAGATGAATTGAACCTATCCCTATGTCATTGAAATTTTTGATCTACGAATTTGGACTGGTAACCATTGCGATTAAAAAACGCGATAAAATTTGACAAAATCTCAATGGAATTGATCCAGAATCATTCTTATAGATGAATTGAACCTATCTCTAAGGCATTGAAATGTTTCATCTACGAAATTGGACTGGTAACCATCGTTATTGAAAAAAAATTTCAAGAAATTTTTTATTGAAAACAAGCTATTCATCGCCAACGACATCCCGTATTCCCAAGCGGTCACCCTTCCAAGTACTAACGGGACTCGACGTAACTTAACTTCTGGGAGCTGACGAGACCAGGTGCGTTCTACGTGATATGGCCGTTGACATTCAAAAATGAAAATTTACCCTCCCAGTCCCAATGGATGAATAGAAAATCACTTCAAAGTGACAGAAATGTTTGTTCATTGAATTTTGACTGGTAACCATCGCGAATAAAAAGCGCGATCAACTTTGAAAAACTCGCAATGAAATTCATCCAGAATCATTCCTATAGATGAATTGAACCTATCCCTATGTCATTGAAATTTTTGATCTACGAATTTGGACTGGTAACCATCACGATTAAAAAACGCGATAAAATTTGACAAACTCTCAATGGAATTGATCCAGAATCATTCTTATAGATGAATTGAACCTATCTCTAAGGCATTGAAATGTTTCATCTACGAAATTGGACTGGTAACCATCGTTATTGAAAAAAAATTTCAAGAAATTTTTTATTGAAAACAAACTATTCATCGCCAACGACATCCCGTATTCCCAAGCGGTCACCCTTCCAAGTACTAACGGGACTCGACGTAACTTAACTTCTGGGAGCTGACGAGACCAGGTGCGTTCTACGTGATATGGCCGTTGACATTCAAAAATGAAAATTTACCCTCCCATTCCCAATGGATGAATAGAAAATCACTTCAAAGTGACAGAAATGTTTGTTCATTGAATTTGGACTGGTAACCATCGCGAATAAAAAGCGCGATCAACTTTGAAAAACTCGCAATGAAATTCATCCAGAATCATTCCTATAGATGAATTGAACCTATCCCTATGTCATTGAAATTTTTGATCTACGAATTTGGACTCGTAACCATCACGATTAATAACGCGATAAAATTTGACAAACTCTCAATGGAATTGATCCAGAATCATTCTTATAGATGAATTGAACCTATCTCTAAGGCATTGAAATGTTTCATCTACGAAATTGGACTGGTAACCATCGTGATTGAAAAAAAATGTCAAGAAATTTGTTATTGAAAACAAACTATCCATCGCCAACGACATCCCGTATTCCCAAGCGGTCACCCTTCCAAGTACTAACGGGACTCGACGTAACTTAACTTCTGGGAGCTGACGAGACCAGGTGCGTTCTACGTGATATGGCCGTTGACATTCAAAAATGAAAATTTACCCTCCCAGTCCCAATGGATGAATAGAAAATCACTTCAAAGTGACAGAAATGTTTGTTCATTGAATTTTGACTGGTAACCATCGCGAATAAAAAGCGCGATCAACTTTGAAAATCTCGCAATGAAATTCATCCAGAATCATTCTTATAGATGAATTGAACCTATCTCTAAGGCATTGAAATGTTTCATCTACGAAATTGGACTGGTAACCATCGTTATTGAAAAAAAATTTCAAGAAATTTTTTATTGAAAACAAGCTATTCATCGCCAACGACATCCCGTATTCCCAAGCGGTCACCCTTCCAAGTACTAACGGGACTCGACGTAACTTAACTTCTGGGAGCTGACGAGACCAGGAGCGTTCTACGTGATATGGCCGTTGACATTCAAAAATGAAAATTTACCCTCCCAGTCCCAATGGATGAATAGAAAATCACTTCAAAGTGACAGAAATGTTTGTTCATTGAATTTTGACTGGTAACCATCGCGAATAAAAAGCGCGATCAACTTTGAAAAACTCGCAATGAAATTCATCCAGAATCATTCCTATAGATGAATTGAACCTATCCCTATGTCATTGAAATTTTTGATCTACGAATTTGGACTGGTAACCATCACGATTTAAAAACGCGATAAAATTTGACAAACTCTCAATGGAATTGATCCAGAATCATTCTTATAGATGAATTGAACCTATCTCTAAGGCATTGAAATGTTTCATCTACGAAATTGGACTGGTAACCATCGTTATTGAAAAAAAATTTCAAGAAATTTTTTATTGAAAACAAACTATTCATCGCCAACGACATCCCGTATTCCCAAGCGGTCACCCTTCCAAGTACTAACGGGACTCGACGTAACTTAACTTCTGGGAGCTGACGAGACCAGGTGCGTTCTACGTGATATGGCCGTTGACATTCAAAAATGAAAATTTACCCTCCCATTCCCAATGGATGAATAGAAAATCACTTCAAAGTGACAGAAATGTTTGTTCATTGAATTTGGACTGGTAACCATCGCGAATAAAAAGCGCGATCAACTTTGAAAAACTCGCAATGAAATTCATCCAGAATCATTCCTATAGATGAATTGAACCTATCCCTATGTGATTGAAATTTTTGATCTACGAATTTGGACTCGTAACCATCACGATTAATAACGCGATAAAATTTGACAAACTCTCAATGGAATTGATCCAGAATCATTCTTATAGATGAATTGAACCTATCTCTAAGGCATTGAAATGTTTCATCTACGAAATTGGACTGGTAACCATCGTGATTGAAAAAAAATGTCAAGAAATTTGTTATTGAAAACAAACTATCCATCGCCAACGACATCCCGTATTCCCAAGCGGTCACCCTTCCAAGTACTAACGGAACTCGACGTAACTTAACTTCTGGGAGCTGACGAGACCAGGTGCGTTCTACGTGATATGGCCGTTGACATTCAAAAATGAAAATTTACCCTCCCAGTCCCAATGGATGAATAGAAAATCACTTCAAAGTGACAGAAATGTTTGTTCATTGAATTTTGACTGGTAACCATCGCGAATAAAAAGCGCGATCAACTTTGAAAAACTCGCAATGAAATTCATCCAGAATCATTCCTATAGATGAATTGAACCTATCCCTATGTCATTGAAATTTTTGATCTACGAATTTGGACTGGTAACCATCACGATTAAAAAACGCGATAAAATTTGACAAACTCTCAATGGAATTGATCCAGAATCATTCTTATAGATGAATTGAACCTATCTCTAAGGCATTGAAATGTTTCATCTACGAAATTGGACTGGTAACCATCGTTATTGAAAAAAAATTTCAAGAAATTTTTTATTGAAAACAAACTATTCATCGCCAACGACATCCCGTATTCCCAAGCGGTCACCCTTCCAAGTACTAACGGGACTCGACGTAACTTAACTTCTGGGAGCTGACGAGACCAGGTGCGTTCTACGTGATATGGCCGTTGACATTCAAAAATGAAAATTTACCCTCCCAGTCCCAATGGATGAATAGAAAATCACTTCAAAGTGACAGAAATGTTTGTTCATTGAATTTTGACTGGTAACCATCGCGAATAAAAAGCGCGATCAACTTTGAAAAACTCGCAATGAAATTCATCCAGAATCATTCCTATAGATGAATTGAACCTATCCCTATGTCATTGAAATTTTTGATCTACGAATTTGGACTGGTAACCATCACGATTAAAAAACGCGATAAAATTTGACAAACTCTCAATGGAATTGATCCAGAATCATTCTTATAGATGAATTGAACCTATCTCTAAGGCATTGAAATGTTTCATCTACGAAATTGGACTGGTAACCATCGTTATTGAAAAAAAATTTCAAGAAATTTTTTATTGAAAACAAACTATTCATCGCCAACGACATCCCGTATTCCCAAGCGGTCACCCTTCCAAGTACTAACGGGACTCGACGTAACTTAACTTCTGGGAGCTGACGAGACCAGGTGCGTTCTACGTGATATGGCCGTTGACATTCAAAAATGAAAATTTACCCTCCCAGTCCCAATGGATGAATAGAAAATCACTTCAAAGTGACAGAAATGTTTGTTCATTGAATTTTGACTGGTAACCATCGCGAATAAAAAGCGCGATCAACTTTGAAAAACTCGCAATGAAATTCATCCAGAATCATTCCTATAGATGAATTGAACCTATCCCTATGTCATTGAAATTTTTGATCTACGAATTTGGACTGGTAACCATCACGATTAAAAAACGCGATAAAATTTGACAAACTCTCAATGGAATTGATCCAGAATCATTCTTATAGATGAATTGAACCTATCTCTAAGGCATTGAAATGTTTCATCTACGAAATTGGACTGGTAACCATCGTTATTGAAAAAAAATTTCAAGAAATTTTTTATTGAAAACAAACTATTCATCGCCAACGACATCCCGTATTCCCAAGCGGTCACCCTTCCAAGTACTAACGGGACTCGACGTAACTTAACTTCTGGGAGCTGACGAGACCAGGTGCGTTCTACGTGATATGGCCGTTGACATTCAAAAATGAAAATTTACCCTCCCATTCCCAATGGATGAATAGAAAATCACTTCAAAGTGACAGAAATGTTTGTTCATTGAATTTGGACTGGTAACCATCGCGAATAAAAAGCGCGATCAACTTTGAAAAACTCGCAATGAAATTCATCCAGAATCATTCCTATAGATGAATTGAACCTATCCCTATGTCATTGAAATTTTTGATCTACGAATTTGGACTCGTAACCATCACGATTAATAACGCGATAAAATTTGACAAACTCTCAATGGAATTGATCCAGAATCATTCTTATAGATGAATTGAACCTATCTCTAAGGCATTGAAATGTTTCATCTACGAAATTGGACTGGTAACCATCGTGATTGAAAAAAAATGTCAAGAAATTTGTTATTGAAAACAAACTATCCATCGCCAACGACATCCCGTATTCCCAAGCGGTCACCCTTCCAAGTACTAACGGGACTCGACGTAACTTAACTTCTGGGAGCTGACGAGACCAGGTGCGTTCTACGTGATATGGCCGTTGACATTCAAAAATGAAAATTTACCCTCCCAGTCCCAATGGATGAATAGAAAATCACTTCAAAGTGACAGAAATGTTTGTTCATTGAATTTTGACTGGTAACCATCGCGAATAAAAAGCGCGATCAACTTTGAAAATCTCGCAATGAAATTCATCCAGAATCATTCCTATAGATGAATTGAACCTATCCCTATGTCATTGAAATTTTTGATCTACGAATTTGGACTGGTAACCATTGCGATTAAAAAACGCGATAAAATTTGACAAACTCTCAATGGAATTGATCCAGAATCATTCTTATAGATGAATTGAACCTATCTCTAAGGCATTGAAATGTTTCATCTACGAAATTGGACTGGTAACCATCGTGATTGAAAAAAAATGTCAAGAAATTTGTTATTGAAAACAAACTATCCATCGCCAACGACATCCCGTATTCCCAAGCGGTCACCCTTCCAAGTACTAACGGGACTCGACGTAACTTAACTTCTGGGAGCTGACGAGACCAGGTGCGTTCTACGTGATATGGCCGTTGACATTCAAAAATGAAAATTTACCCTCCCAGTCCCAATGGATGAATAGAAAATCACTTCAAAGTGACAGAAATGTTTGTTCATTGAATTTGGACTGGTAACCATCGCAAATAAAAAGCGCGATCAACTTTGAAAAACTCGCAATGAAATTCATCCAGAATCATTCCTATAGATGAATTGAACCTATCCCTATGTCATTGAAATTTTTGATCTACGAATTTGGACTGGTAACCATTGCGATTAAAAAACGCGATAAAATTTGACAAAATCTCAATGGAATTGATCCAGAATCATTCTTATAGATGAATTGAACCTATCTCTAAGGCATTGAAATGTTTCATCTACGAAATTGGACTGGTAACCATCGTTATTGAAAAAAAATTTCAAGAAATTTTTTATTGAAAACAAACTATTCATCGCCAACGACATCCCGTATTCCCAAGCGGTCACCCTTCCAAGTACTAACGGGACTCGACGTAACTTAACTTCTGGGAGCTGACGAGACCAGGTGCGTTCTACGTGATATGGCCGTTGACATTCAAAAATGAAAATTTACCCTCCCAGTCCCAATGGATGAATAGAAAATCACTTCAAAGTGACAGAAATGTTTGTTCATTGAATTTTGACTGGTAACCATCGCGAATAAAAAGCGCGATCAACTTTGAAAATCTCGCAATGAAATTCATCCAGAATCATTCCTATAGATGAATTGAACCTATCCCTATGTCATTGAAATTTTTGATCTACGAATTTGGACTGGTAACCATTGCGATTAAAAAACGCGATAAAATTTGACAAACTCTCAATGGAATTGATCCAGAATCATTCTTATAGATGAATTGAACCTATCTCTAAGGCATTGAAATGTTTCATCTACGAAATTGGACTGGTAACCATCGTGATTGAAAAAAAATGTCAAGAAATTTGTTATTGAAAACAAACTATCCATCGCCAACGACATCCCGTATTCCCAAGCGGTCACCCTTCCAAGTACTAACGGGACTCGACGTAACTTAACTTCTGGGAGCTGACGAGACCAGGTGCGTTCTACGTGATATGGCCGTTGACATTCAAAAATGAAAATTTACCCTCCCAGTCCCAATGGATGAATAGAAAATCACTTCAAAGTGACAGAAATGTTTGTTCATTGAATTTTGACTGGTAACCATCGCGAATAAAAAGCGCGATCAACTTTGAAAATCTCGCAATGAAATTCATCCAGAATCATTCCTATAGATGAATTGAACCTATCCCTATGTCATTGAAATTTTTGATCTACGAATTTGGACTGGTAACCATTGCGATTAAAAAACGCGATAAAATTTGACAAACTCTCAATGGAATTGATCCAGAATCATTCTTATAGATGAATTGAACCTATCTCTAAGGCATTGAAATGTTTCATCTACGAAATTGGACTGGTAACCATCGTGATTGAAAAAAAATGTCAAGAAATTTGTTATTGAAAACAAACTATCCATCGCCAACGACATCCCGTATTCCCAAGCGGTCACCCTTCCAAGTACTAACGGGACTCGACGTAACTTAACTTCTGGGAGCTGACGAGACCAGGTGCGTTCTACGTGATATGGCCGTTGACATTCAAAAATGAAAATTTACCCTCCCAGTCCCAATGGATGAATAGAAAATCACTTCAAAGTGACAGAAATGTTTGTTCATTGAATTTTGACTGGTAACCATCGCGAATAAAAAGCGCGATCAACTTTGAAAATCTCGCAATGAAATTCATCCAGAATCATTCCTATAGATGAATTGAACCTATCCCTATGTCATTGAAATTTTTGATCTACGAATTTGGACTGGTAACCATTGCGATTAAAAAACGCGATAAAATTTGACAAACTCTCAATGGAATTGATCCAGAATCATTCTTATAGATGAATTGAACCTATCTCTAAGGCATTGAAATGTTTCATCTACGAAATTGGACTGGTAACCATCGTGATTGAAAAAAAATGTCAAGAAATTTGTTATTGAAAACAAACTATCCATCGCCAACGACATCCCGTATTCCCAAGCGGTCACCCTTCCAAGTACTAACGGGACTCGACGTAACTTAACTTCTGGGAGCTGACGAGACCAGGTGCGTTCTACGTGATATGGCCGTTGACATTCAAAAATGAAAATTTACCCTCCCAGTCCCAATGGATGAATAGAAAATCACTTCAAAGTGACAGAAATGTTTGTTCATTGAATTTGGACTGGTAACCATCGCAAATAAAAAGCGCGATCAACTTTGAAAAACTCGCAATGAAATTCATCCAGAATCATTCCTATAGATGAATTGAACCTATCCCTATGTCATTGAAATTTTTGATCTACGAATTTGGACTGGTAACCATTGCGATTAAAAAACGCGATAAAATTTGACAAAATCTCAATGGAATTGATCCAGAATCATTCTTATAGATGAATTGAACCTATCTCTAAGGCATTGAAATGTTTCATCTACGAAATTGGACTGGTAACCATCGTTATTGAAAAAAAATTTCAAGAAATTTTTTATTGAAAACAAACTATTCATCGCCAACGACATCCCGTATTCCCAAGCGGTCACCCTTCCAAGTACTAACGGGACTCGACGTAACTTAACTTCTGGGAGCTGACGAGACCAGGTGCGTTCTACGTGATATGGCCGTTGACATTCAAAAATGAAAATTTACCCTCCCAGTCCCAATGGATGAATAGAAAATCACTTCAAAGTGACAGAAATGTTTGTTCATTGAATTTTGACTGGTAACCATCGCGAATAAAAAGCGCGATCAACTTTGAAAATCTCGCAATGAAATTCATCCAGAATCATTCCTATAGATGAATTGAACCTATCCCTATGTCATTGAAATTTTTGATCTACGAATTTGGACTGGTAACCATTGCGATTAAAAAACGCGATAAAATTTGACAAACTCTCAATGGAATTGATCCAGAATCATTCTTATAGATGAATTGAACCTATCTCTAAGGCATTGAAATGTTTCATCTACGAAATTGGACTGGTAACCATCGTGATTGAAAAAAAATGTCAAGAAATTTGTTATTGAAAACAAACTATCCATCGCCAACGACATCCCGTATTCCCAAGCGGTCACCCTTCCAAGTACTAACGGGACTCGACGTAACTTAACTTCTGGGAGCTGACGAGACCAGGTGCGTTCTACGTGATATGGCCGTTGACATTCAAAAATGAAAATTTACCCTCCCAGTCCCAATGGATGAATAGAAAATCACTTCAAAATGACAGAAATGTTTGTTCATTGAATTTGGACTGGTAACCATCGCAAATAAAAAGCGCGATCAACTTTGAAAAACTCGCAATGAAATTCATCCAGAATCATTCCTATAGATGAATTGAACCTATCCCTATGTCATTGAAATTTTTGATCTACGAATTTGGACTGGTAACCATTGCGATTAAAAAACGCGATAAAATTTGACAAAATCTCAATGGAATTGATCCAGAATCATTCTTATAGATGAATTGAACCTATCTCTAAGGCATTGAAATGTTTCATCTACGAAATTGGACTGGTAACCATCGTTATTGAAAAAAAATTTCAAGAAATTTTTTATTGAAAACAAGCTATTCATCGCCAACGACATCCCGTATTCCCAAGCGGTCACCCTTCCAAGTACTAACGGGACTCGACGTAACTTAACTTCTGGGAGCTGACGAGACCAGGAGCGTTCTACGTGATATGGCCGTTGACATTCAAAAATGAAAATTTACCCTCCCAGTCCCAATGGATGAATAGAAAATCACTTCAAAGTGACAGAAATGTTTGTTCATTGAATTTTGACTGGTAACCATCGCGAATAAAAAGCGCGATCAACTTTGAAAAACTCGCAATGAAATTCATCCAGAATCATTCCTATAGATGAATTGAACCTATCCCTATGTCATTGAAATTTTTGATCTACGAATTTGGACTGGTAACCATTGCGATTAAAAAACGCGATAAAATTTGACAAACTCTCAATGGAATTGATCCAGAATCATTCTTATAGATGAATTGAACCTATCTCTAAGGCATTGAAATGTTTCATCTACGAAATTGGACTGGTAACCATCGTGATTGAAAAAAAATGTCAAGAAATTTGTTATTGAAAACAAACTATCCATCGCCAACGACATCCCGTATTCCCAAGCGGTCACCCTTCCAAGTACTAACGGGACTCGACGTAACTTAACTTCTGGGAGCTGACGAGACCAGGTGCGTTCTACGTGATATGGCCGTTGACATTCAAAAATGAAAATTTACCCTCCCAGTCCCAATGGATGAATAGAAAATCACTTCAAAGTGACAGAAATGTTTGTTCATTGAATTTGGACTGGTAACCATCGCAAATAAAAAGCGCGATCAACTTTGAAAAACTCGCAATGAAATTCATCCAGAATCATTCCTATAGATGAATTGAACCTATCCCTATGTCATTGAAATTTTTGATCTACGAATTTGGACTGGTAACCATTGCGATTAAAAAACGCGATAAAATTTGACAAACTCTCAATGGAATTGATCCAGAATCATTCTTATAGATGAATTGAACCTATCTCTAAGGCATTGAAATGTTTCATCTACGAAATTGGACTGGTAACCATCGTGATTGAAAAAAAATGTCAAGAAATTTGTTATTGAAAACAAACTATCCATCGCCAACGACATCCCGTATTCCCAAGCGGTCACCCTTCCAAGTACTAACGGGACTCGACGTAACTTAACTTCTGGGAGCTGACGAGACCAGGTGCGTTCTACGTGATATGGCCGTTGACATTCAAAAATGAAAATTTACCCTCCCAGTCCCAATGGATGAATAGAAAATCACTTCAAAGTGACAGAAATGTTTGTTCATTGAATTTGGACTGGTAACCATCGCAAATAAAAAGCGCGATCAACTTTGAAAAACTCGCAATGAAATTCATCCAGAATCATTCCTATAGATGAATTGAACCTATCCCTATGTCATTGAAATTTTTGATCTACGAATTTGGACTGGTAACCATTGCGATTAAAAAACGCGATAAAATTTGACAAAATCTCAATGGAATTGATCCAGAATCATTCTTATAGATGAATTGAACCTATCTCTAAGGCATTGAAATGTTTCATCTACGAAATTGGACTGGTAACCATCGTTATTGAAAAAAAATTTCAAGAAATTTTTTATTGAAAACAAGCTATTCATCGCCAACGACATCCCGTATTCCCAAGCGGTCACCCTTCCAAGTACTAACGGGACTCGACGTAACTTAACTTCTGGGAGCTGACGAGACCAGGAGCGTTCTACGTGATATGGCCGTTGACATTCAAAAATGAAAATTTACCCTCCCAGTCCCAATGGATGAATAGAAAATCACTTCAAAGTGACAGAAATGTTTGTTCATTGAATTTTGACTGGTAACCATCGCGAATAAAAAGCGCGATCAACTTTGAAAAACTCGCAATGAAATTCATCCAGAATCATTCCTATAGATGAATTGAACCTATCCCTATGTCATTGAAATTTTTGATCTACGAATTTGGACTGGTAACCATTGCGATTAAAAAACGCGATAAAATTTGACAAAATCTCAATGGAATTGATCCAGAATCATTCTTATAGATGAATTGAACCTATCTCTAAGGCATTGAAATGTTTCATCTACGAAATTGGACTGGTAACCATCGTTATTGAAAAAAAATTTCAAGAAATTTTTTATTGAAAACAAACTATTCATCGCCAACGACATCCCGTATTCCCAAGCGGTCACCCTTCCAAGTACTAACGGGACTCGACGTAACTTAACTTCTGGGAGCTGACGAGACCAGGTGCGTTCTACGTGATATGGCCGTTGACATTCAAAAATGAAAATTTACCCTCCCAGTCCCAATGGATGAATAGAAAATCACTTCAAAGTGACAGAAATGTTTGTTCATTGAATTTTGACTGGTAACCATCGCGAATAAAAAGCGCGATCAACTTTGAAAATCTCGCAATGAAATTCATCCAGAATCATTCCTATAGATGAATTGAACCTATCCCTATGTCATTGAAATTTTTGATCTACGAATTTGGACTGGTAACCATTGCGATTAAAAAACGCGATAAAATTTGACAAACTCTCAATGGAATTGATCCAGAATCATTCTTATAGATGAATTGAACCTATCTCTAAGGCATTGAAATGTTTCATCTACGAAATTGGACTGGTAACCATCGTGATTGAAAAAAAATGTCAAGAAATTTGTTATTGAAAACAAACTATCCATCGCCAACGACATCCCGTATTCCCAAGCGGTCACCCTTCCAAGTACTAACGGGACTCGACGTAACTTAACTTCTGGGAGCTGACGAGACCAGGTGCGTTCTACGTGATATGGCCGTTGACATTCAAAAATGAAAATTTACCCTCCCAGTCCCAATGGATGAATAGAAAATCACTTCAAAGTGACAGAAATGTTTGTTCATTGAATTTTGACTGGTAACCATCGCGAATAAAAAGCGCGATCAACTTTGAAAAACTCGCAATGAAATTCATCCAGAATCATTCCTATAGATGAATTGAACCTATCCCTATGTCATTGAAATTTTTGATCTACGAATTTGGACTGGTAACCATTGCGATTAAAAAACGCGATAAAATTTGACAAAATCTCAATGGAATTGATCCAGAATCATTCTTATAGATGAATTGAACCTATCTCTAAGGCATTGAAATGTTTCATCTACGAAATTGGACTGGTAACCATCGTTATTGAAAAAAAATTTCAAGAAATTTTTTATTGAAAACAAGCTATTCATCGCCAACGACATCCCGTATTCCCAAGCGGTCACCCTTCCAAGTACTAACGGGACTCGACGTAACTTAACTTCTGGGAGCTGACGAGACCAGGAGCGTTCTACGTGATATGGCCGTTGACATTCAAAAATGAAAATTTACCCTCCCAGTCCCAATGGATGAATAGAAAATCACTTCAAAGTGACAGAAATGTTTGTTCATTGAATTTTGACTGGTAACCATCGCGAATAAAAAGCGCGATCAACTTTGAAAAACTCGCAATGAAATTCATCCAGAATCATTCCTATAGATGAATTGAACCTATCCCTATGTCATTGAAATTTTTGATCTACGAATTTGGACTGGTAACCATTGCGATTAAAAAACGCGATAAAATTTGACAAACTCTCAATGGAATTGATCCAGAATCATTCTTATAGATGAATTGAACCTATCTCTAAGGCATTGAAATGTTTCATCTACGAAATTGGACTGGTAACCATCGTGATTGAAAAAAAATGTCAAGAAATTTGTTATTGAAAACAAACTATCCATCGCCAACGACATCCCGTATTCCCAAGCGGTCACCCTTCCAAGTACTAACGGGACTCGACGTAACTTAACTTCTGGGAGCTGACGAGACCAGGTGCGTTCTACGTGATATGGCCGTTGACATTCAAAAATGAAAATTTACCCTCCCAGTCCCAATGGATGAATAGAAAATCACTTCAAAGTGACAGAAATGTTTGTTCATTGAATTTTGACTGGTAACCATCGCGAATAAAAAGCGCGATCAACTTTGAAAATCTCGCAATGAAATTCATCCAGAATCATTCCTATAGATGAATTAAACCTATCCCTATGTCATTGAAATTTTTGATCTACGAATTTGGACTGGTAACCATTGCGATTAAAAAACGCGATAAAATTTGACAAACTCTCAATGGAATTGATCCAGAATCATTCTTATAGATGAATTGAACCTATCTCTAAGGCATTGAAATGTTTCATCTACGAAATTGGACTGGTAACCATCGTGATTGAAAAAAAATGTCAAGAAATTTGTTATTGAAAACAAACTATCCATCGCCAACGACATCCCGTATTCCCAAGCGGTCACCCTTCCAAGTACTAACGGGACTCGACGTAACTTAACTTCTGGGAGCTGACGAGACCAGGTGCGTTCTACGTGATATGGCCGTTGACATTCAAAAATGAAAATTTACCCTCCCAGTCCCAATGGATGAATAGAAAATCACTTCAAAGTGACAGAAATGTTTGTTCATTGAATTTTGACTGGTAACCATCGCGAATAAAAAGCGCGATCAACTTTGAAAATCTCGCAATGAAATTCATCCAGAATCATTCCTATAGATGAATTAAACCTATCCCTATGTCATTGAAATTTTTGATCTACGAATTTGGACTGGTAACCATTGCGATTAAAAAACGCGATAAAATTTGACAAACTCTCAATGGAATTGATCCAGAATCATTCTTATAGATGAATTGAACCTATCTCTAAGGCATTGAAATGTTTCATCTACGAAATTGGACTGGTAACCATCGTGATTGAAAAAAAATGTCAAGAAATTTGTTATTGAAAACAAACTATCCATCGCCAACGACATCCCGTATTCCCAAGCGGTCACCCTTCCAAGTACTAACGGGACTCGACGTAACTTAACTTCTGGGAGCTGACGAGACCAGGTGCGTTCTACGTGATATGGCCGTTGACATTCAAAAATGAAAATTTACCCTCCCAGTCCCAATGGATGAATAGAAAATCACTTCAAAGTGACAGAAATGTTTGTTCATTGAATTTGGACTGGTAACCATCGCAAATAAAAAGCGCGATCAACTTTGAAAAACTCGCAATGAAATTCATCCAGAATCATTCCTATAGATGAATTGAACCTATCCCTATGTCATTGAAATTTTTGATCTACGAATTTGGACTGGTAACCATCACGATTAAAAAACGCGATAAAATTTGACAAACTCTCAATGGAATTGATCCAGAATCATTCTTATAGATGAATTGAACCTATCTCTAAGGCATTGAAATGTTTCATCTACGAAATTGGACTGGTAACCATCGTTATTGAAAAAAAATTTCAAGAAATTTTTTATTGAAAACAAACTATTCATCGCCAACGACATCCCGTATTCCCAAGCGGTCACCCTTCCAAGTACTAACGGGACTCGACGTAACTTAACTTCTGGGAGCTGACGAGACCAGGTGCGTTCTACGTGATATGGCCGTTGACATTCAAAAATGAAAATTTACCCTCCCAGTCCCAATGGATGAATAGAAAATCACTTCAAAGTGACAGAAATGTTTGTTCATTGAATTTTGACTGGTAACCATCGCGAATAAAAAGCGCGATCAACTTTGAAAATCTCGCAATGAAATTCATCCAGAATCATTCCTATAGATGAATTGAACCTATCCCTATGTCATTGAAATTTTTGATCTACGAATTTGGACTGGTAACCATTGCGATTAAAAAACGCGATAAAATTTGACAAACTCTCAATGGAATTGATCCAGAATCATTCTTATAGATGAATTGAACCTATCTCTAAGGCATTGAAATGTTTCATCTACGAAATTGGACTGGTAACCATCGTGATTGAAAAAAAATGTCAAGAAATTTGTTATTGAAAACAAACTATCCATCGCCAACGACATCCCGTATTCCCAAGCGGTCACCCTTCCAAGTACTAACGGGACTCGACGTAACTTAACTTCTGGGAGCTGACGAGACCAGGTGCGTTCTACGTGATATGGCCGTTGACATTCAAAAATGAAAATTTACCCTCCCAGTCCCAATGGATGAATAGAAAATCACTTCAAAGTGACAGAAATGTTTGTTCATTGAATTTGGACTGGTAACCATCGCAAATAAAAAGCGCGATCAACTTTGAAAAACTCGCAATGAAATTCATCCAGAATCATTCCTATAGATGAATTGAACCTATCCCTATGTCATTGAAATTTTTGATCTACGAATTTGGACTGGTAACCATTGCGATTAAAAAACGCGATAAAATTTGACAAAATCTCAATGGAATTGATCCAGAATCATTCTTATAGATGAATTGAACCCATCTCTAAGGCATTGAAATGTTTCATCTACGAAATTGGACTGGTAACCATCGTTATTGAAAAAAAATTTCAAGAAATTTTTTATTGAAAACAAACTATTCATCGCCAACGACATCCCGTATTCCCAAGCGGTCACCCTTCCAAGTACTAACGGGACTCGACGTAACTTAACTTCTGGGAGCTGACGAGACCAGGTGCGTTCTACGTGATATGGCCGTTGACATTCAAAAATGAAAATTTACCCTCCCAGTCCCAATGGATGAATAGAAAATCACTTCAAAGTGACAGAAATGTTTGTTCATTGAATTTTGACTGGTAACCATCGCGAATAAAAAGCGCGATCAACTTTGAAAATCTCGCAATGAAATTCATCCAGAATCATTCCTATAGATGAATTGAACCTATCCCTATGTCATTGAAATTTTTGATCTACGAATTTGGACTGGTAACCATTGCGATTAAAAAACGCGATAAAATTTGACAAACTCTCAATGGAATTGATCCAGAATCATTCTTATAGATGAATTGAACCTATCTCTAAGGCATTGAAATGTTTCATCTACGAAATTGGACTGGTAACCATCGTGATTGAAAAAAAATGTCAAGAAATTTGTTATTGAAAACAAACTATCCATCGCCAACGACATCCCGTATTCCCAAGCGGTCACCCTTCCAAGTACTAACGGGACTCGACGTAACTTAACTTCTGGGAGCTGACGAGACCAGGTGCGTTCTACGTGATATGGCCGTTGACATTCAAAAATGAAAATTTACCCTCCCAGTCCCAATGGATGAATAGAAAATCACTTCAAAGTGACAGAAATGTTTGTTCATTGAATTTGGACTGGTAACCATCGCAAATAAAAAGCGCGATCAACTTTGAAAAACTCGCAATGAAATTCATCCAGAATCATTCCTATAGATGAATTGAACCTATCCCTATGTCATTGAAATTTTTGATCTACGAATTTGGACTGGTAACCATTGCGATTAAAAAACGCGATAAAATTTGACAAAATCTCAATGGAATTGATCCAGAATCATTCTTATAGATGAATTGAACCTATCTCTAAGGCATTGAAATGTTTCATCTACGAAATTGGACTGGTAACCATCGTTATTGAAAAAAAATTTCAAGAAATTTTTTATTGAAAACAAGCTATTCATCGCCAACGACATCCCGTATTCCCAAGCGGTCACCCTTCCAAGTACTAACGGGACTCGACGTAACTTAACTTCTGGGAGCTGACGAGACCAGGAGCGTTCTACGTGATATGGCCGTTGACATTCAAAAATGAAAATTTACCCTCCCAGTCCCAATGGATGAATAGAAAATCACTTCAAAGTGACAGAAATGTTTGTTCATTGAATTTTGACTGGTAACCATCGCGAATAAAAAGCGCGATCAACTTTGAAAAACTCGCAATGAAATTCATCCAGAATCATTCCTATAGATGAATTGAACCTATCCCTATGTCATTGAAATTTTTGATCTACGAATTTGGACTGGTAACCATCACGATTAAAAAACGCGATAAAATTTGACAAACTCTCAATGGAATTGATCCAGAATCATTCTTATAGATGAATTGAACCTATCTCTAAGGCATTGAAATGTTTCATCTACGAAATTGGACTGGTAACCATCGTTATTGAAAAAAAATTTCAAGAAATTTTTTATTGAAAACAAACTATTCATCGCCAACGACATCCCGTATTCCCAAGCGGTCACCCTTCCAAGTACTAACGGGACTCGACGTAACTTAACTTCTGGGAGCTGACGAGACCAGGTGCGTTCTACGTGATATGGCCGTTGACATTCAAAATGAAAATTTACCCTCCCAGTCCCAATGGATGAATAGAAAATCACTTCAAAGTGACAGAAATGTTTGTTCATTGAATTTTGACTGGTAACCATCGCGAATAAAAAGCGCGATCAACTTTGAAAATCTCGCAATGAAATTCATCCAGAATCATTCCTATAGATGAATTAAACCTATCCCTATGTCATTGAAATTTTTGATCTACGAATTTGGACTGGTAACCATTGCGATTAAAAAACGCGATAAAATTTGACAAACTCTCAATGGAATTGATCCAGAATCATTCTTATAGATGAATTGAACCTATCTCTAAGGCATTGAAATGTTTCATCTACGAAATTGGACTGGTAACCATCGTTATTGAATAAAAATTTCAAGAAATTTTTTATTGAAAACAAACTATTCATCGCCAACGACATCCCGTATTCCCAAGCGGTCACCCTTCCAAGTACTAACGGGACTCGACGTAACTTAACTTCTGGGAGCTGACGAGACCAGGTGCGTTCTACGTGATATGGCCGTTGACATTCAAAAATGAAAATTTACCCTCCCAGTCCCAATGGATGAATAGAAAATCACTTCAAAGTGACAGAAATGTTTGTTCATTGAATTTTGACTGGTAACCATCGCGAATAAAAAGCGCGATCAACTTTGAAAAACTCGCAATGAAATTCATCCAGAATCATTCCTATAGATGAATTGAACCTATCCCTATGTCATTGAAATTTTTGATCTACGAATTTGGACTGGTAACCATTGCGATTAAAAAACGCGATAAAATTTGACAAAATCTCAATGGAATTGATCCAGAATCATTCTTATAGATGAATTGAACCTATCTCTAAGGCATTGAAATGTTTCATCTACGAAATTGGACTGGTAACCATCGTTATTGAAAAAAAATTTCAAGAAATTTTTTATTGAAAACAAACTATTCATCGCCAACGACATCCCGTATTCCCAAGCGGTCACCCTTCCAAGTACTAACGGGACTCGACGTAACTTAACTTCTGGGAGCTGACGAGACCAGGTGCGTTCTACGTGATATGGCCGTTGACATTCAAAAATGAAAATTTACCCTCCCAGTCCCAATGGATGAATAGAAAATCACTTCAAAGTGACAGAAATGTTTGTTCATTGAATTTTGACTGGTAACCATCGCGAATAAAAAGCGCGATCAACTTTGAAAATCTCGCAATGAAATTCATCCAGAATCATTCCTATAGATGAATTGAACCTATCCCTATGTCATTGAAATTTTTGATCTACGAATTTGGACTGGTAACCATTGCGATTAAAAAACGCGATAAAATTTGACAAACTCTCAATGGAATTGATCCAGAATCATTCTTATAGATGAATTGAACCTATCTCTAAGGCATTGAAATGTTTCATCTACGAAATTGGACTGGTAACCATCGTGATTGAAAAAAAATGTCAAGAAATTTGTTATTGAAAACAAACTATCCATCGCCAACGACATCCCGTATTCCCAAGCGGTCACCCTTCCAAGTACTAACGGGACTCGACGTAACTTAACTTCTGGGAGCTGACGAGACCAGGTGCGTTCTACGTGATATGGCCGTTGACATTCAAAAATGAAAATTTACCCTCCCAGTCCCAATGGATGAATAGAAAATCACTTCAAAGTGACAGAAATGTTTGTTCATTGAATTTTGACTGGTAACCATCGCGAATAAAAAGCGCGATCAACTTTGAAAAACTCGCAATGAAATTCATCCAGAATCATTCCTATAGATGAATTGAACCTATCCCTATGTCATTGAAATTTTTGATCTACGAATTTGGACTGGTAACCATTGCGATTAAAAAACGCGATAAAATTTGACAAAATCTCAATGGAATTGATCCAGAATCATTCTTATAGATGAATTGAACCTATCTCTAAGGCATTGAAATGTTTCATCTACGAAATTGGACTGGTAACCATCGTTATTGAAAAAAAATTTCAAGAAATTTTTTATTGAAAACAAGCTATTCATCGCCAACGACATCCCGTATTCCCAAGCGGTCACCCTTCCAAGTACTAACGGGACTCGACGTAACTTAACTTCTGGGAGCTGACGAGACCAGGAGCGTTCTACGTGATATGGCCGTTGACATTCAAAAATGAAAATTTACCCTCCCAGTCCCAATGGATGAATAGAAAATCACTTCAAAGTGACAGAAATGTTTGTTCATTGAATTTTGACTGGTAACCATCGCGAATAAAAAGCGCGATCAACTTTGAAAAACTCGCAATGAAATTCATCCAGAATCATTCCTATAGATGAATTGAACCTATCCCTATGTCATTGAAATTTTTGATCTACGAATTTGGACTGGTAACCATTGCGATTAAAAAACGCGATAAAATTTGACAAACTCTCAATGGAATTGATCCAGAATCATTCTTATAGATGAATTGAACCTATCTCTAAGGCATTGAAATGTTTCATCTACGAAATTGGACTGGTAACCATCGTGATTGAAAAAAAATGTCAAGAAATTTGTTATTGAAAACAAACTATCCATCGCCAACGACATCCCGTATTCCCAAGCGGTCACCCTTCCAAGTACTAACGGGACTCGACGTAACTTAACTTCTGGGAGCTGACGAGACCAGGTGCGTTCTACGTGATATGGCCGTTGACATTCAAAAATGAAAATTTACCCTCCCAGTCCCAATGGATGAATAGAAAATCACTTCAAAGTGACAGAAATGTTTGTTCATTGAATTTTGACTGGTAACCATCGCGAATAAAAAGCGCGATCAACTTTGAAAATCTCGCAATGAAATTCATCCAGAATCATTCCTATAGATGAATTAAACCTATCCCTATGTCATTGAAATTTTTGATCTACGAATTTGGACTGGTAACCATTGCGATTAAAAAACGCGATAAAATTTGACAAACTCTCAATGGAATTGATCCAGAATCATTCTTATAGATGAATTGAACCTATCTCTAAGGCATTGAAATGTTTCATCTACGAAATTGGACTGGTAACCATCGTGATTGAAAAAAAATGTCAAGAAATTTGTTATTGAAAACAAACTATCCATCGCCAACGACATCCCGTATTCCCAAGCGGTCACCCTTCCAAGTACTAACGGGACTCGACGTAACTTAACTTCTGGGAGCTGACGAGACCAGGTGCGTTCTACGTGATATGGCCGTTGACATTCAAAAATGAAAATTTACCCTCCCAGTCCCAATGGATGAATAGAAAATCACTTCAAAGTGACAGAAATGTTTGTTCATTGAATTTGGACTGGTAACCATCGCAAATAAAAAGCGCGATCAACTTTGAAAAACTCGCAATGAAATTCATCCAGAATCATTCCTATAGATGAATTGAACCTATCCCTATGTCATTGAAATTTTTGATCTACGAATTTGGACTGGTAACCATCACGATTAAAAAACGCGATAAAATTTGACAAACTCTCAATGGAATTGATCCAGAATCATTCTTATAGATGAATTGAACCTATCTCTAAGGCATTGAAATGTTTCATCTACGAAATTGGACTGGTAACCATCGTTATTGAAAAAAAATTTCAAGAAATTTTTTATTGAAAACAAACTATTCATCGCCAACGACATCCCGTATTCCCAAGCGGTCACCCTTCCAAGTACTAACGGGACTCGACGTAACTTAACTTCTGGGAGCTGACGAGACCAGGTGCGTTCTACGTGATATGGCCGTTGACATTCAAAAATGAAAATTTACCCTCCCAGTCCCAATGGATGAATAGAAAATCACTTCAAAGTGACAGAAATGTTTGTTCATTGAATTTTGACTGGTAACCATCGCGAATAAAAAGCGCGATCAACTTTGAAAATCTCGCAATGAAATTCATCCAGAATCATTCCTATAGATGAATTGAACCTATCCCTATGTCATTGAAATTTTTGATCTACGAATTTGGACTGGTAACCATTGCGATTAAAAAACGCGATAAAATTTGACAAACTCTCAATGGAATTGATCCAGAATCATTCTTATAGATGAATTGAACCTATCTCTAAGGCATTGAAATGTTTCATCTACGAAATTGGACTGGTAACCATCGTGATTGAAAAAAAATGTCAAGAAATTTGTTATTGAAAACAAACTATCCATCGCCAACGACATCCCGTATTCCCAAGCGGTCACCCTTCCAAGTACTAACGGGACTCGACGTAACTTAACTTCTGGGAGCTGACGAGACCAGGTGCGTTCTACGTGATATGGCCGTTGACATTCAAAAATGAAAATTTACCCTCCCAGTCCCAATGGATGAATAGAAAATCACTTCAAAGTGACAGAAATGTTTGTTCATTGAATTTTGACTGGTAACCATCGCGAATAAAAAGCGCGATCAACTTTGAAAATCTCGCAATGAAATTCATCCAGAATCATTCCTATAGATGAATTGAACCTATCCCTATGTCATTGAAATTTTTGATCTACGAATTTGGACTGGTAACCATTGCGATTAAAAAACGCGATAAAATTTGACAAACTCTCAATGGAATTGATCCAGAATCATTCTTATAGATGAATTGAACCTATCTCTAAGGCATTGAAATGTTTCATCTACGAAATTGGACTGGTAACCATCGTGATTGAAAAAAAATGTCAAGAAATTTGTTATTGAAAACAAACTATCCATCGCCAACGACATCCCGTATTCCCAAGCGGTCACCCTTCCAAGTACTAACGGGACTCGACGTAACTTAACTTCTGGGAGCTGACGAGACCAGGTGCGTTCTACGTGATATGGCCGTTGACATTCAAAAATGAAAATTTACCCTCCCAGTCCCAATGGATGAATAGAAAATCACTTCAAAGTGACAGAAATGTTTGTTCATTGAATTTGGACTGGTAACCATCGCAAATAAAAAGCGCGATCAACTTTGAAAAACTCGCAATGAAATTCATCCAGAATCATTCCTATAGATGAATTGAACCTATCCCTATGTCATTGAAATTTTTGATCTACGAATTTGGACTGGTAACCATTGCGATTAAAAAACGCGATAAAATTTGACAAAATCTCAATGGAATTGATCCAGAATCATTCTTATAGATGAATTGAACCCATCTCTAAGGCATTGAAATGTTTCATCTACGAAATTGGACTGGTAACCATCGTTATTGAAAAAAAATTTCAAGAAATTTTTTATTGAAAACAAACTATTCATCGCCAACGACATCCCGTATTCCCAAGCGGTCACCCTTCCAAGTACTAACGGGACTCGACGTAACTTAACTTCTGGGAGCTGACGAGACCAGGTGCGTTCTACGTGATATGGCCGTTGACATTCAAAAATGAAAATTTACCCTCCCAGTCCCAATGGATGAATAGAAAATCACTTCAAAGTGACAGAAATGTTTGTTCATTGAATTTTGACTGGTAACCATCGCGAATAAAAAGCGCGATCAACTTTGAAAATCTCGCAATGAAATTCATCCAGAATCATTCCTATAGATGAATTGAACCTATCCCTATGTCATTGAAATTTTTGATCTACGAATTTGGACTGGTAACCATTGCGATTAAAAAACGCGATAAAATTTGACAAACTCTCAATGGAATTGATCCAGAATCATTCTTATAGATGAATTGAACCTATCTCTAAGGCATTGAAATGTTTCATCTACGAAATTGGACTGGTAACCATCGTGATTGAAAAAAAATGTCAAGAAATTTGTTATTGAAAACAAACTATCCATCGCCAACGACATCCCGTATTCCCAAGCGGTCACCCTTCCAAGTACTAACGGGACTCGACGTAACTTAACTTCTGGGAGCTGACGAGACCAGGTGCGTTCTACGTGATATGGCCGTTGACATTCAAAAATGAAAATTTACCCTCCCAGTCCCAATGGATGAATAGAAAATCACTTCAAAGTGACAGAAATGTTTGTTCATTGAATTTGGACTGGTAACCATCGCAAATAAAAAGCGCGATCAACTTTGAAAAACTCGCAATGAAATTCATCCAGAATCATTCCTATAGATGAATTGAACCTATCCCTATGTCATTGAAATTTTTGATCTACGAATTTGGACTGGTAACCATTGCGATTAAAAAACGCGATAAAATTTGACAAAATCTCAATGGAATTGATCCAGAATCATTCTTATAGATGAATTGAACCTATCTCTAAGGCATTGAAATGTTTCATCTACGAAATTGGACTGGTAACCATCGTTATTGAAAAAAAATTTCAAGAAATTTTTTATTGAAAACAAGCTATTCATCGCCAACGACATCCCGTATTCCCAAGCGGTCACCCTTCCAAGTACTAACGGGACTCGACGTAACTTAACTTCTGGGAGCTGACGAGACCAGGAGCGTTCTACGTGATATGGCCGTTGACATTCAAAAATGAAAATTTACCCTCCCAGTCCCAATGGATGAATAGAAAATCACTTCAAAGTGACAGAAATGTTTGTTCATTGAATTTTGACTGGTAACCATCGCGAATAAAAAGCGCGATCAACTTTGAAAAACTCGCAATGAAATTCATCCAGAATCATTCCTATAGATGAATTGAACCTATCCCTATGTCATTGAAATTTTTGATCTACGAATTTGGACTGGTAACCATCACGATTAAAAAACGCGATAAAATTTGACAAACTCTCAATGGAATTGATCCAGAATCATTCTTATAGATGAATTGAACCTATCTCTAAGGCATTGAAATGTTTCATCTACGAAATTGGACTGGTAACCATCGTTATTGAAAAAAAATTTCAAGAAATTTTTTATTGAAAACAAACTATTCATCGCCAACGACATCCCGTATTCCCAAGCGGTCACCCTTCCAAGTACTAACGGGACTCGACGTAACTTAACTTCTGGGAGCTGACGAGACCAGGTGCGTTCTACGTGATATGGCCGTTGACATTCAAAATGAAAATTTACCCTCCCAGTCCCAATGGATGAATAGAAAATCACTTCAAAGTGACAGAAATGTTTGTTCATTGAATTTTGACTGGTAACCATCGCGAATAAAAAGCGCGATCAACTTTGAAAATCTCGCAATGAAATTCATCCAGAATCATTCCTATAGATGAATTAAACCTATCCCTATGTCATTGAAATTTTTGATCTACGAATTTGGACTGGTAACCATTGCGATTAAAAAACGCGATAAAATTTGACAAACTCTCAATGGAATTGATCCAGAATCATTCTTATAGATGAATTGAACCTATCTCTAAGGCATTGAAATGTTTCATCTACGAAATTGGACTGGTAACCATCGTTATTGAATAAAAATTTCAAGAAATTTTTTATTGAAAACAAACTATTCATCGCCAACGACATCCCGTATTCCCAAGCGGTCACCCTTCCAAGTACTAACGGGACTCGACGTAACTTAACTTCTGGGAGCTGACGAGACCAGGTGCGTTCTACGTGATATGGCCGTTGACATTCAAAAATGAAAATTTACCCTCCCAGTCCCAATGGATGAATAGAAAATCACTTCAAAGTGACAGAAATGTTTGTTCATTGAATTTTGACTGGTAACCATCGCGAATAAAAAGCGCGATCAACTTTGAAAATCTCGCAATGAAATTCATCCAGAATCATTCCTATAGATGAATTAAACCTATCCCTATGTCATTGAAATTTTTGATCTACGAATTTGGACTGGTAACCATTGCGATTAAAAAACGCGATAAAATTTGACAAACTCTCAATGGAATTGATCCAGAATCATTCTTATAGATGAATTGAACCTATCTCTAAGGCATTGAAATGTTTCATCTACGAAATTGGACTGGTAACCATCGTTATTGAATAAAAATTTCAAGAAATTTTTTATTGAAAACAAACTATTCATCGCCAACGACATCCCGTATTCCCAAGCGGTCACCCTTCCAAGTACTAACGGGACTCGACGTAACTTAACTTCTGGGAGCTGACGAGACCAGGTGCGTTCTACGTGATATGGCCGTTGACATTCAAAAATGAAAATTTACCCTCCCAGTCCCAATGGATGAATAGAAAATCACTTCAAAGTGACAGAAATGTTTGTTCATTGAATTTTGACTGGTAACCATCGCGAATAAAAAGCGCGATCAACTTTGAAAATCTCGCAATGAAATTCATCCAGAATCATTCCTATAGATGAATTAAACCTATCCCTATGTCATTGAAATTTTTGATCTACGAATTTGGACTGGTAACCATTGCGATTAAAAAACGCGATAAAATTTGACAAACTCTCAATGGAATTGATCCAGAATCATTCTTATAGATGAATTGAACCTATCTCTAAGGCATTGAAATGTTTCATCTACGAAATTGGACTGGTAACCATCGTGATTGAAAAAAAATGTCAAGAAATTTGTTATTGAAAACAAACTATCCATCGCCAACGACATCCCGTATTCCCAAGCGGTCACCCTTCCAAGTACTAACGGGACTCGACGTAACTTAACTTCTGGGAGCTGACGAGACCAGGTGCGTTCTACGTGATATGGCCGTTGACATTCAAAAATGAAAATTTACCCTCCCAGTCCCAATGGATGAATAGAAAATCACTTCAAAGTGACAGAAATGTTTGTTCATTGAATTTGGACTGGTAACCATCGCAAATAAAAAGCGCGATCAACTTTGAAAAACTCGCAATGAAATTCATCCAGAATCATTCCTATAGATGAATTGAACCTATCCCTATGTCATTGAAATTTTTGATCTACGAATTTGGACTGGTAACCATTGCGATTAAAAAACGCGATAAAATTTGACAAAATCTCAATGGAATTGATCCAGAATCATTCTTATAGATGAATTGAACCTATCTCTAAGGCATTGAAATGTTTCATCTACGAAATTGGACTGGTAACCATCGTTATTGAAAAAAAATTTCAAGAAATTTTTTATTGAAAACAAGCTATTCATCGCCAACGACATCCCGTATTCCCAAGCGGTCACCCTTCCAAGTACTAACGGGACTCGACGTAACTTAACTTCTGGGAGCTGACGAGACCAGGTGCGTTCTACGTGATATGGCCGTTGACATTCAAAAATGAAAATTTACCCTCCCAGTCCCAATGGATGAATAGAAAATCACTTCAAAGTGACAGAAATGTTTGTTCATTGAATTTTGACTGGTAACCATCGCGAATAAAAAGCGCGATCAACTTTGAAAAACTCGCAATGAAATTCATCCAGAATCATTCCTATAGATGAATTGAACCTATCCCTATGTCATTGAAATTTTTGATCTACGAATTTGGACTGGTAACCATCACGATTAAAAAACGCGATAAAATTTGACAAACTCTCAATGGAATTGATCCAGAATCATTCTTATAGATGAATTGAACCTATCTCTAAGGCATTGAAATGTTTCATCTACGAAATTGGACTGGTAACCATCGTTATTGAAAAAAAATTTCAAGAAATTTTTTATTGAAAACAAACTATTCATCGCCAACGACATCCCGTATTCCCAAGCGGTCACCCTTCCAAGTACTAACGGGACTCGACGTAACTTAACTTCTGGGAGCTGACGAGACCAGGTGCGTTCTACGTGATATGGCCGTTGACATTCAAAAATGAAAATTTACCCTCCCATTCCCAATGGATGAATAGAAAATCACTTCAAAGTGACAGAAATGTTTGTTCATTGAATTTGGACTGGTAACCATCGCGAATAAAAAGCGCGATCAACTTTGAAAAACTCGCAATGAAATTCATCCAGAATCATTCCTATAGATGAATTGAACCTATCCCTATGTCATTGAAATTTTTGATCTACGAATTTGGACTGGTAACCATCACGATTAATAACGCGATAAAATTTGACAAACTCTCAATGGAATTGATCCAGAATCATTCTTATAGATGAATTGAACCTATCTCTAAGGCATTGAAATGTTTCATCTACGAAATTGGACTGGTAACCATCGTGATTGAAAAAAAATGTCAAGAAATTTGTTATTGAAAACAAACTATCCATCGCCAACGACATCCCGTATTCCCAAGCGGTCACCCTTCCAAGTACTAACGGGACTCGACGTAACTTAACTTCTGGGAGCTGACGAGACCAGGTGCGTTCTACGTGATATGGCCGTTGACATTCAAAAATGAAAATTTACCCTCCCAGTCCCAATGGATGAATAGAAAATCACTTCAAAGTGACAGAAATGTTTGTTCATTGAATTTGGACTGGTAACCATCGCAAATAAAAAGCGCGATCAACTTTGAAAAACTCGCAATGAAATTCATCCAGAATCATTCCTATAGATGAATTGAACCTATCCCTATGTCATTGAAATTTTTGATCTACGAATTTGGACTGGTAACCATTGCGATTAAAAAACGCGATAAAATTTGACAAAATCTCAATGGAATTGATCCAGAATCATTCTTATAGATGAATTGAACCTATCTCTAAGGCATTGAAATGTTTCATCTACGAAATTGGACTGGTAACCATCGTTATTGAAAAAAAATTTCAAGAAATTTTTTATTGAAAACAAGCTATTCATCGCCAACGACATCCCGTATTCCCAAGCGGTCACCCTTCCAAGTACTAACGGGACTCGACGTAACTTAACTTCTGGGAGCTGACGAGACCAGGTGCGTTCTACGTGATATGGCCGTTGACATTCAAAAATGAAAATTTACCCTCCCAGTCCCAATGGATGAATAGAAAATCACTTCAAAGTGACAGAAATGTTTGTTCATTGAATTTTGACTGGTAACCATCGCGAATAAAAAGCGCGATCAACTTTGAAAAACTCGCAATGAAATTCATCCAGAATCATTCCTATAGATGAATTGAACCTATCCCTATGTCATTGAAATTTTTGATCTACGAATTTGGACTGGTAACCATTGCGATTAAAAAACGCGATAAAATTTGACAAACTCTCAATGGAATTGATCCAGAATCATTCTTATAGATGAATTGAACCTATCTCTAAGGCATTGAAATGTTTCATCTACGAAATTGGACTGGTAACCATCGTTATTGAAAAAAAATTTCAAGAAATTTTTTATTGAAAACAAGCTATTCATCGCCAACGACATCCCGTATTCCCAAGCGGTCACCCTTCCAAGTACTAACGGGACTCGACGTAACTTAACTTCTGGGAGCTGACGAGACCAGGTGCGTTCTACGTGATATGGCCGTTGACATTCAAAAATGAAAATTTACCCTCCCAGTCCCAATGGATGAATAGAAAATCACTTCAAAGTGACAGAAATGTTTGTTCATTGAATTTTGACTGGTAACCATCGCGAATAAAAAGCGCGATCAACTTTGAAAAACTCGCAATGAAATTCATCCAGAATCATTCCTATAGATGAATTGAACCTATCCCTATGTCATTGAAATTTTTGATCTACGAATTTGGACTGGTAACCATCACGATTAAAAAACGCGATAAAATTTGACAAACTCTCAATGGAATTGATCCAGAATCATTCTTATAGATGAATTGAACCTATCTCTAAGGCATTGAAATGTTTCATCTACGAAATTGGACTGGTAACCATCGTTATTGAAAAAAAATTTCAAGAAATTTTTTATTGAAAACAAGCTATTCATCGCCAACGACATCCCGTATTCCCAAGCGGTCACCCTTCCAAGTACTAACGGGACTCGACGTAACTTAACTTCTGGGAGCTGACGAGACCAGGTGCGTTCTACGTGATATGGCCGTTGACATTCAAAAATGAAAATTTACCCTCCCATTCCCAATGGATGAATAGAAAATCACTTCAAAGTGACAGAAATGTTTGTTCATTGAATTTGGACTGGTAACCATCGCGAATAAAAAGCGCGATCAACTTTGAAAAACTCGCAATGAAATTCATCCAGAATCATTCCTATAGATGAATTGAACCTATCCCTATGTCATTGAAATTTTTGATCTACGAATTTGGACTGGTAACCATCACGATTAATAACGCGATAAAATTTGACAAACTCTCAATGGAATTGATCCAGAATCATTCTTATAGATGAATTGAACCTATCTCTAAGGCATTGAAATGTTTCATCTACGAAATTGGACTGGTAACCATCGTGATTGAAAAAAAATGTCAAGAAATTTGTTATTGAAAACAAACTATCCATCGCCAACGACATCCCGTATTCCCAAGCGGTCACCCTTCCAAGTACTAACGGGACTCGACGTAACTTAACTTCTGGGAGCTGACGAGACCAGGTGCGTTCTACGTGATATGGCCGTTGACATTCAAAAATGAAAATTTACCCTCCCAGTCCCAATGGATGAATAGAAAATCACTTCAAAGTGACAGAAATGTTTGTTCATTGAATTTGGACTGGTAACCATCGCAAATAAAAAGCGCGATCAACTTTGAAAAACTCGCAATGAAATTCATCCAGAATCATTCCTATAGATGAATTGAACCTATCCCTATGTCATTGAAATTTTTGATCTACGAATTTGGACTGGTAACCATTGCGATTAAAAAACGCGATAAAATTTGACAAAATCTCAATGGAATTGATCCAGAATCATTCTTATAGATGAATTGAACCTATCTCTAAGGCATTGAAATGTTTCATCTACGAAATTGGACTGGTAACCATCGTTATTGAAAAAAAATTTCAAGAAATTTTTTATTGAAAACAAGCTATTCATCGCCAACGACATCCCGTATTCCCAAGCGGTCACCCTTCCAAGTACTAACGGGACTCGACGTAACTTAACTTCTGGGAGCTGACGAGACCAGGTGCGTTCTACGTGATATGGCCGTTGACATTCAAAAATGAAAATTTACCCTCCCAGTCCCAATGGATGAATAGAAAATCACTTCAAAGTGACAGAAATGTTTGTTCATTGAATTTTGACTGGTAACCATCGCGAATAAAAAGCGCGATCAACTTTGAAAAACTCGCAATGAAATTCATCCAGAATCATTCCTATAGATGAATTGAACCTATCCCTATGTCATTGAAATTTTTGATCTACGAATTTGGACTGGTAACCATCACGATTAAAAAACGCGATAAAATTTGACAAACTCTCAATGGAATTGATCCAGAATCATTCTTATAGATGAATTGAACCTATCTCTAAGGCATTGAAATGTTTCATCTACGAAATTGGACTGGTAACCATCGTTATTGAAAAAAAATTTCAAGAAATTTTTTATTGAAAACAAACTATTCATCGCCAACGACATCCCGTATTCCCAAGCGGTCACCCTTCCAAGTACTAACGGGACTCGACGTAACTTAACTTCTGGGAGCTGACGAGACCAGGTGCGTTCTACGTGATATGGCCGTTGACATTCAAAAATGAAAATTTACCCTCCCATTCCCAATGGATGAATAGAAAATCACTTCAAAGTGACAGAAATGTTTGTTCATTGAATTTGGACTGGTAACCATCGCGAATAAAAAGCGCGATCAACTTTGAAAAACTCGCAATGAAATTCATCCAGAATCATTCCTATAGATGAATTGAACCTATCCCTATGTCATTGAAATTTTTGATCTACGAATTTGGACTGGTAACCATCACGATTAATAACGCGATAAAATTTGACAAACTCTCAATGGAATTGATCCAGAATCATTCTTATAGATGAATTGAACCTATCTCTAAGGCATTGAAATGTTTCATCTACGAAATTGGACTGGTAACCATCGTGATTGAAAAAAAATGTCAAGAAATTTGTTATTGAAAACAAACTATCCATCGCCAACGACATCCCGTATTCCCAAGCGGTCACCCTTCCAAGTACTAACGGGACTCGACGTAACTTAACTTCTGGGAGCTGACGAGACCAGGTGCGTTCTACGTGATATGGCCGTTGACATTCAAAAATGAAAATTTACCCTCCCAGTCCCAATGGATGAATAGAAAATCACTTCAAAGTGACAGAAATGTTTGTTCATTGAATTTGGACTGGTAACCATCGCAAATAAAAAGCGCGATCAACTTTGAAAAACTCGCAATGAAATTCATCCAGAATCATTCCTATAGATGAATTGAACCTATCCCTATGTCATTGAAATTTTTGATCTACGAATTTGGACTGGTAACCATTGCGATTAAAAAACGCGATAAAATTTGACAAAATCTCAATGGAATTGATCCAGAATCATTCTTATAGATGAATTGAACCTATCTCTAAGGCATTGAAATGTTTCATCTACGAAATTGGACTGGTAACCATCGTTATTGAAAAAAAATTTCAAGAAATTTTTTATTGAAAACAAGCTATTCATCGCCAACGACATCCCGTATTCCCAAGCGGTCACCCTTCCAAGTACTAACGGGACTCGACGTAACTTAACTTCTGGGAGCTGACGAGACCAGGTGCGTTCTACGTGATATGGCCGTTGACATTCAAAAATGAAAATTTACCCTCCCAGTCCCAATGGATGAATAGAAAATCACTTCAAAGTGACAGAAATGTTTGTTCATTGAATTTTGACTGGTAACCATCGCGAATAAAAAGCGCGATCAACTTTGAAAAACTCGCAATGAAATTCATCCAGAATCATTCCTATAGATGAATTGAACCTATCCCTATGTCATTGAAATTTTTGATCTACGAATTTGGACTGGTAACCATCACGATTAAAAAACGCGATAAAATTTGACAAACTCTCAATGGAATTGATCCAGAATCATTCTTATAGATGAATTGAACCTATCTCTAAGGCATTGAAATGTTTCATCTACGAAATTGGACTGGTAACCATCGTTATTGAAAAAAAATTTCAAGAAATTTTTTATTGAAAACAAACTATTCATCGCCAACGACATCCCGTATTCCCAAGCGGTCACCCTTCCAAGTACTAACGGGACTCGACGTAACTTAACTTCTGGGAGCTGACGAGACCAGGTGCGTTCTACGTGATATGGCCGTTGACATTCAAAAATGAAAATTTACCCTCCCATTCCCAATGGATGAATAGAAAATCACTTCAAAGTGACAGAAATGTTTGTTCATTGAATTTGGACTGGTAACCATCGCGAATAAAAAGCGCGATCAACTTTGAAAAACTCGCAATGAAATTCATCCAGAATCATTCCTATAGATGAATTGAACCTATCCCTATGTCATTGAAATTTTTGATCTACGAATTTGGACTGGTAACCATCACGATTAATAACGCGATAAAATTTGACAAACTCTCAATGGAATTGATCCAGAATCATTCTTATAGATGAATTGAACCTATCTCTAAGGCATTGAAATGTTTCATCTACGAAATTGGACTGGTAACCATCGTTATTGAAAAAAAATTTCAAGAAATTTTTTATTGAAAACAAGCTATTCATCGCCAACGACATCCCGTATTCCCAAGCGGTCACCCTTCCAAGTACTAACGGGACTCGACGTAACTTAACTTCTGGGAGCTGACGAGACCAGGTGCGTTCTACGTGATATGGCCGTTGACATTCAAAAATGAAAATTTACCCTCCCAGTCCCAATGGATGAATAGAAAATCACTTCAAAGTGACAGAAATGTTTGTTCATTGAATTTGGACTGGTAACCATCGCGAATAAAAAGCGCGATCAACTTTGAAAAACTCGCAATGAAATTCATCCAGAATCATTCCTATAGATGAATTGAACCTATCCCTATGTCATTGAAATTTTTGATCTACGAATTTGGACTGGTAACCATCACGATTAATAACGCGATAAAATTTGACAAACTCTCAATGGAATTGATCCAGAATCATTCTTATAGATGAATTGAACCTATCTCTAAGGCATTGAAATGTTTCATCTACGAAATTGGACTGGTAACCATCGTTATTGAAAAAAAATTTCAAGAAATTTTTTATTGAAAACAAGCTATTCATCGCCAACGACATCCCGTATTCCCAAGCGGTCACCCTTCCAAGTACTAACGGGACTCGACGTAACTTAACTTCTGGGAGCTGACGAGACCAGGTGCGTTCTACGTGATATGGCCGTTGACATTCAAAAATGAAAATTTACCCTCCCAGTCCCAATGGATGAATAGAAAATCACTTCAAAGTGACAGAAATGTTTGTTCATTGAATTTTGACTGGTAACCATCGCGAATAAAAAGCGCGATCAACTTTGAAAAACTCGCAATGAAATTCATCCAGAATCATTCCTATAGATGAATTGAACCTATCCCTATGTCATTGAAATTTTTGATCTACGAATTTGGACTGGTAACCATCACGATTAAAAAACGCGATAAAATTTGACAAACTCTCAATGGAATTGATCCAGAATCATTCTTATAGATGAATTGAACCTATCTCTAAGGCATTGAAATGTTTCATCTACGAAATTGGACTGGTAACCATCGTTATTGAAAAAAAATTTCAAGAAATTTTTTATTGAAAACAAACTATTCATCGCCAACGACATCCCGTATTCCCAAGCGGTCACCCTTCCAAGTACTAACGGGACTCGACGTAACTTAACTTCTGGGAGCTGACGAGACCAGGTGCGTTCTACGTGATATGGCCGTTGACATTCAATAATGAAAATTTACCCTCCCATTCCCAATGGATGAATAGAAAATCACTTCAAAGTGACAGAAATGTTTGTTCATTGAATTTGGACTGGTAACCATCGCGAATAAAAAGCGCGATCAACTTTGAAAAACTCGCAATGAAATTCATCCAGAATCATTCCTATAGATGAATTGAACCTATCCCTATGTCATTGAAATTTTTGATCTACGAATTTGGACTGGTAACCATTGCGATTAAAAAACGCGATAAAATTTGACAAACTCTCAATGGAATTGATCCAGAATCATTCTTATAGATGAATTGAACCTATCTCTAAGGCATTGAAATGTTTCATCTACGAAATTGGACTGGTAACCATCGTTATTGAAAAAAAATTTCAAGAAATTTTTTATTGAAAACAAACTATTCATCGCCAACGACATCCCGTATTCCCAAGCGGTCACCCTTCCAAGTACTAACGGAACTCGACGTAACTTAACTTCTGGGAGCTGACGAGACCAGGTGCGTTCTACGTGATATGGCCGTTGACATTCAAAAATGAAAATTTACCCTCCCAGTCCCAATGGATGAATAGAAAATCACTTCAAAGTGACAGAAATGTTTGTTCATTGAATTTGGACTGGTAACCATCGCGAATAAAAAGCGCGATCAACTTTGAAAATCTCGCAATGAAATTCATCCAGAATCATTCCTATAGATGAATTGAACCTATCCCTATGTCATTGAAATTTTTGATCTACGAATTTGGACTGGTAACCATTGCGATTAAAAAACGCGATAAAATTTGACAAACTCTCAATGGAATTGATCCAGAATCATTCTTATAGATGAATTGAACCTATCTCTAAGGCATTGAAATGTTTCATCTACGAAATTGGACTGGTAACCATCGTGATTGAAAAAAAATGTCAAGAAATTTGTTATTGAAAACAAACTATCCATCGCCAACGACATCCCGTATTCCCAAGCGGTCACCCTTCCAAGTACTAACGGAACTCGACGTAACTTAACTTCTGGAAGCTGACGAGACCAGGTGCGTTCTACGTGATATGGCCGTTGACATTCAAAAATGAAAATTTACCCTCCCAGTCCCAATGGATGAATAGAAAATCACTTCAAAGTGACAGAAATGTTTGTTCATTGAATTTTGACTGGTAACCATCGCGAATAAAAAGCGCGATCAACTTTGAAAATCTCGCAATGAAATTCATCCAGAATCATTCCTATAGATGAATTGAACCTATCCCTATGTCATTGAAATTTTTGATCTACGAATTTGGACTGGTAACCATTGCGATTAAAAAACGCGATAAAATTTGACAAACTCTCAATGGAATTGATCCAGAATCATTCTTATAGATGAATTGAACCTATCTCTAAGGCATTGAAATGTTTCATCTACGAAATTGGACTGGTAACCATCGTGATTGAAAAAAAATGTCAAGAAATTTGTTATTGAAAACAAACTATCCATCGCCAACGACATCCCGTATTCCCAAGCGGTCACCCTTCCAAGTACTAACGGAACTCGACGTAACTTAACTTCTGGAAGCTGACGAGACCAGGTGCGTTCTACGTGATATGGCCGTTGACATTCAAAAATGAAAATTTACCCTCCCAGTCCCAATGGATGAATAGAAAATCACTTCAAAGTGACAGAAATGTTTGTTCATTGAATTTTGACTGGTAACCATCGCGAATAAAAAGCGCGATCAACTTTGAAAAACTCGCAATGAAATTCATCCAGAATCATTCCTATAGATGAATTGAACCTATCCCTATGTCATTGAAATTTTTGATCTACGAATTTGGACTGGTAACCATCACGATTAAAAAACGCGATAAAATTTGACAAACTCTCAATGGAATTGATCCAGAATCATTCTTATAGATGAATTGAACCTATCTCTAAGGCATTGAAATGTTTCATCTACGAAATTGGACTGGTAACCATCGTTATTGAAAAAAAATTTCAAGAAATTTTTTATTGAAAACAAACTATTCATCGCCAACGACATCCCGTATTCCCAAGCGGTCACCCTTCCAAGTACTAACGGGACTCGACGTAACTTAACTTCTGGGAGCTGACGAGACCAGGTGCGTTCTACGTGATATGGCCGTTGACATTCAAAAATGAAAATTTACCCTCCCATTCCCAATGGATGAATAGAAAATCACTTCAAAGTGACAGAAATGTTTGTTCATTGAATTTGGACTGGTAACCATCGCGAATAAAAAGCGCGATCAACTTTGAAAAACTCGCAATGAAATTCATCCAGAATCATTCCTATAGATGAATTGAACCTATCCCTATGTCATTGAAATTTTTGATCTACGAATTTGGACTGGTAACCATCACGATTAATAACGCGATAAAATTTGACAAACTCTCAATGGAATTGATCCAGAATCATTCTTATAGATGAATTGAACCTATCTCTAAGGCATTGAAATGTTTCATCTACGAAATTGGACTGGTAACCATCGTTATTGAAAAAAAATTTCAAGAAATTTTTTATTGAAAACAAGCTATTCATCGCCAACGACATCCCGTATTCCCAAGCGGTCACCCTTCCAAGTACTAACGGGACTCGACGTAACTTAACTTCTGGGAGCTGACGAGACCAGGTGCGTTCTACGTGATATGGCCGTTGACATTCAAAAATGAAAATTTACCCTCCCAGTCCCAATGGATGAATAGAAAATCACTTCAAAGTGACAGAAATGTTTGTTCATTGAATTTTGACTGGTAACCATCGCGAATAAAAAGCGCGATCAACTTTGAAAAACTCGCAATGAAATTCATCCAGAATCATTCCTATAGATGAATTGAACCTATCCCTATGTCATTGAAATTTTTGATCTACGAATTTGGACTGGTAACCATCACGATTAAAAAACGCGATAAAATTTGACAAACTCTCAATGGAATTGATCCAGAATCATTCTTATAGATGAATTGAACCTATCTCTAAGGCATTGAAATGTTTCATCTACGAAATTGGACTGGTAACCATCGTTATTGAAAAAAAATTTCAAGAAATTTTTTATTGAAAACAAGCTATTCATCGCCAACGACATCCCGTATTCCCAAGCGGTCACCCTTCCAAGTACTAACGGGACTCGACGTAACTTAACTTCTGGGAGCTGACGAGACCAGGTGCGTTCTACGTGATATGGCCGTTGACATTCAAAAATGAAAATTTACCCTCCCAGTCCCAATGGATGAATAGAAAATCACTTCAAAGTGACAGAAATGTTTGTTCATTGAATTTTGACTGGTAACCATCGCGAATAAAAAGCGCGATCAACTTTGAAAAACTCGCAATGAAATTCATCCAGAATCATTCCTATAGATGAATTGAACCTATCCCTATGTCATTGAAATTTTTGATCTACGAATTTGGACTGGTAACCATCACGATTAAAAAACGCGATAAAATTTGACAAACTCTCAATGGAATTGATCCAGAATCATTCTTATAGATGAATTGAACCTATCTCTAAGGCATTGAAATGTTTCATCTACGAAATTGGACTGGTAACCATCGTTATTGAAAAAAAATTTCAAGAAATTTTTTATTGAAAACAAACTATTCATCGCCAACGACATCCCGTATTCCCAAGCGGTCACCCTTCCAAGTACTAACGGGACTCGACGTAACTTAACTTCTGGGAGCTGACGAGACCAGGTGCGTTCTACGTGATATGGCCGTTGACATTCAAAAATGAAAATTTACCCTCCCATTCCCAATGGATGAATAGAAAATCACTTCAAAGTGACAGAAATGTTTGTTCATTGAATTTGGACTGGTAACCATCGCGAATAAAAAGCGCGATCAACTTTGAAAAACTCGCAATGAAATTCATCCAGAATCATTCCTATAGATGAATTGAACCTATCCCTATGTCATTGAAATTTTTGATCTACGAATTTGGACTGGTAACCATTGCGATTAAAAAACGCGATAAAATTTGACAAACTCTCAATGGAATTGATCCAGAATCATTCTTATAGATGAATTGAACCTATCTCTAAGGCATTGAAATGTTTCATCTACGAAATTGGACTGGTAACCATCGTTATTGAAAAAAAATTTCAAGAAATTTTTTATTGAAAACAAACTATTCATCGCCAACGACATCCCGTATTCCCAAGCGGTCACCCTTCCAAGTACTAACGGAACTCGACGTAACTTAACTTCTGGGAGCTGACGAGACCAGGTGCGTTCTACGTGATATGGCCGTTGACATTCAAAAATGAAAATTTACCCTCCCAGTCCCAATGGATGAATAGAAAATCACTTCAAAGTGACAGAAATGTTTGTTCATTGAATTTGGACTGGTAACCATCGCGAATAAAAAGCGCGATCAACTTTGAAAATCTCGCAATGAAATTCATCCAGAATCATTCCTATAGATGAATTGAACCTATCCCTATGTCATTGAAATTTTTGATCTACGAATTTGGACTGGTAACCATTGCGATTAAAAAACGCGATAAAATTTGACAAACTCTCAATGGAATTGATCCAGAATCATTCTTATAGATGAATTGAACCTATCTCTAAGGCATTGAAATGTTTCATCTACGAAATTGGACTGGTAACCATCGTGATTGAAAAAAAATGTCAAGAAATTTGTTATTGAAAACAAACTATCCATCGCCAACGACATCCCGTATTCCCAAGCGGTCACCCTTCCAAGTACTAACGGAACTCGACGTAACTTAACTTCTGGAAGCTGACGAGACCAGGTGCGTTCTACGTGATATGGCCGTTGACATTCAAAAATGAAAATTTACCCTCCCAGTCCCAATGGATGAATAGAAAATCACTTCAAAGTGACAGAAATGTTTGTTCATTGAATTTTGACTGGTAACCATCGCGAATAAAAAGCGCGATCAACTTTGAAAAACTCGCAATGAAATTCATCCAGAATCATTCCTATAGATGAATTGAACCTATCCCTATGTCATTGAAATTTTTGATCTACGAATTTGGACTGGTAACCATTGCGATTAAAAAACGCGATAAAATTTGACAAAATCTCAATGGAATTGATCCAGAATCATTCTTATAGATGAATTGAACCTATCTCTAAGGCATTGAAATGTTTCATCTACGAAATTGGACTGGTAACCATCGTTATTGAAAAAAATTTCAAGAAATTTGTTATTGAAAACAAACTATTCATCGCCAACGACATCCCGTATTCCCAAGCGGTCACCCTTCCAAGTACTAACGGGACTCGACGTAACTTAACTTCTGGGAGCTGACGAGACCAGGTGCGTTCTACGTGATATGGCCGTTGACATTCAAAAATGAAAATTTACCCTCCCAGTCCCAATGGATGAATAGAAAATCACTTCAAAGTGACAGAAATGTTTGTTCATTGAATTTGGACTGGTAACCATCGCAAATAAAAAGCGCGATCAACTTTGAAAAACTCGCAATGAAATTCATCCAGAATCATTCCTATAGATGAATTGAACCTATCCCTATGTCATTGAAATTTTTGATCTACGAATTTGGACTGGTAACCATTGCGATTAAAAAACGCGATAAAATTTGACAAAATCTCAATGGAATTGATCCAGAATCATTCTTATAGATGAATTGAACCTATCTCTAAGGCATTGAAATGTTTCATCTACGAAATTGGACTGGTAACCATCGTTATTGAAAAAAAATTTCAAGAAATTTTTTATTGAAAACAAGCTATTCATCGCCAACGACATCCCGTATTCCCAAGCGGTCACCCTTCCAAGTACTAACGGGACTCGACGTAACTTAACTTCTGGGAGCTGACGAGACCAGGTGCGTTCTACGTGATATGGCCGTTGACATTCAAAAATGAAAATTTACCCTCCCAGTCCCAATGGATGAATAGAAAATCACTTCAAAGTGACAGAAATGTTTGTTCATTGAATTTTGACTGGTAACCATCGCGAATAAAAAGCGCGATCAACTTTGAAAAACTCGCAATGAAATTCATCCAGAATCATTCCTATAGATGAATTGAACCTATCCCTATGTCATTGAAATTTTTGATCTACGAATTTGGACTGGTAACCATCACGATTAAAAAACGCGATAAAATTTGACAAACTCTCAATGGAATTGATCCAGAATCATTCTTATAGATGAATTGAACCTATCTCTAAGGCATTGAAATGTTTCATCTACGAAATTGGACTGGTAACCATCGTTATTGAAAAAAAATTTCAAGAAATTTTTTATTGAAAACAAACTATTCATCGCCAACGACATCCCGTATTCCCAAGCGGTCACCCTTCCAAGTACTAACGGGACTCGACGTAACTTAACTTCTGGGAGCTGACGAGACCAGGTGCGTTCTACGTGATATGGCCGTTGACATTCAAAAATGAAAATTTACCCTCCCATTCCCAATGGATGAATAGAAAATCACTTCAAAGTGACAGAAATGTTTGTTCATTGAATTTGGACTGGTAACCATCGCGAATAAAAAGCGCGATCAACTTTGAAAAACTCGCAATGAAATTCATCCAGAATCATTCCTATAGATGAATTGAACCTATCCCTATGTCATTGAAATTTTTGATCTACGAATTTGGACTGGTAACCATTGCGATTAAAAAACGCGATAAAATTTGACAAACTCTCAATGGAATTGATCCAGAATCATTCTTATAGATGAATTGAACCTATCTCTAAGGCATTGAAATGTTTCATCTACGAAATTGGACTGGTAACCATCGTTATTGAAAAAAAATTTCAAGAAATTTTTTATTGAAAACAAACTATTCATCGCCAACGACATCCCGTATTCCCAAGCGGTCACCCTTCCAAGTACTAACGGAACTCGACGTAACTTAACTTCTGGGAGCTGACGAGACCAGGTGCGTTCTACGTGATATGGCCGTTGACATTCAAAAATGAAAATTTACCCTCCCAGTCCCAATGGATGAATAGAAAATCACTTCAAAGTGACAGAAATGTTTGTTCATTGAATTTGGACTGGTAACCATCGCGAATAAAAAGCGCGATCAACTTTGAAAATCTCGCAATGAAATTCATCCAGAATCATTCCTATAGATGAATTGAACCTATCCCTATGTCATTGAAATTTTTGATCTACGAATTTGGACTGGTAACCATTGCGATTAAAAAACGCGATAAAATTTGACAAACTCTCAATGGAATTGATCCAGAATCATTCTTATAGATGAATTGAACCTATCTCTAAGGCATTGAAATGTTTCATCTACGAAATTGGACTGGTAACCATCGTGATTGAAAAAAAATGTCAAGAAATTTGTTATTGAAAACAAACTATCCATCGCCAACGACATCCCGTATTCCCAAGCGGTCACCCTTCCAAGTACTAACGGAACTCGACGTAACTTAACTTCTGGAAGCTGACGAGACCAGGTGCGTTCTACGTGATATGGCCGTTGACATTCAAAAATGAAAATTTACCCTCCCAGTCCCAATGGATGAATAGAAAATCACTTCAAAGTGACAGAAATGTTTGTTCATTGAATTTTGACTGGTAACCATCGCGAATAAAAAGCGCGATCAACTTTGAAAAACTCGCAATGAAATTCATCCAGAATCATTCCTATAGATGAATTGAACCTATCCCTATGTCATTGAAATTTTTGATCTACGAATTTGGACTGGTAACCATTGCGATTAAAAAACGCGATAAAATTTGACAAAATCTCAATGGAATTGATCCAGAATCATTCTTATAGATGAATTGAACCTATCTCTAAGGCATTGAAATGTTTCATCTACGAAATTGGACTGGTAACCATCGTTATTGAAAAAAATTTCAAGAAATTTGTTATTGAAAACAAACTATTCATCGCCAACGACATCCCGTATTCCCAAGCGGTCACCCTTCCAAGTACTAACGGGACTCGACGTAACTTAACTTCTGGGAGCTGACGAGACCAGGTGCGTTCTACGTGATATGGCCGTTGACATTCAAAAATGAAAATTTACCCTCCCAGTCCCAATGGATGAATAGAAAATCACTTCAAAGTGACAGAAATGTTTGTTCATTGAATTTGGACTGGTAACCATCGCAAATAAAAAGCGCGATCAACTTTGAAAAACTCGCAATGAAATTCATCCAGAATCATTCCTATAGATGAATTGAACCTATCCCTATGTCATTGAAATTTTTGATCTACGAATTTGGACTGGTAACCATTGCGATTAAAAAACGCGATAAAATTTGACAAAATCTCAATGGAATTGATCCAGAATCATTCTTATAGATGAATTGAACCTATCTCTAAGGCATTGAAATGTTTCATCTACGAAATTGGACTGGTAACCATCGTTATTGAAAAAAAATTTCAAGAAATTTTTTATTGAAAACAAGCTATTCATCGCCAACGACATCCCGTATTCCCAAGCGGTCACCCTTCCAAGTACTAACGGGACTCGACGTAACTTAACTTCTGGGAGCTGACGAGACCAGGTGCGTTCTACGTGATATGGCCGTTGACATTCAAAAATGAAAATTTACCCTCCCAGTCCCAATGGATGAATAGAAAATCACTTCAAAGTGACAGAAATGTTTGTTCATTGAATTTTGACTGGTAACCATCGCGAATAAAAAGCGCGATCAACTTTGAAAAACTCGCAATGAAATTCATCCAGAATCATTCCTATAGATGAATTGAACCTATCCCTATGTCATTGAAATTTTTGATCTACGAATTTGGACTGGTAACCATCACGATTAAAAAACGCGATAAAATTTGACAAACTCTCAATGGAATTGATCCAGAATCATTCTTATAGATGAATTGAACCTATCTCTAAGGCATTGAAATGTTTCATCTACGAAATTGGACTGGTAACCATCGTTATTGAAAAAAAATTTCAAGAAATTTTTTATTGAAAACAAACTATTCATCGCCAACGACATCCCGTATTCCCAAGCGGTCACCCTTCCAAGTACTAACGGAACTCGACGTAACTTAACTTCTGGGAGCTGACGAGACCAGGTGCGTTCTACGTGATATGGCCGTTGACATTCAAAAATGAAAATTTACCCTCCCAGTCCCAATGGATGAATAGAAAATCACTTCAAAGTGACAGAAATGTTTGTTCATTGAATTTTGACTGGTAACCATCGCGAATAAAAAGCGCGATCAACTTTGAAAAACTCGCAATGAAATTCATCCAGAATCATTCCTATAGATGAATTGAACCTATCCCTATGTCATTGAAATTTTTGATCTACGAATTTGGACTGGTAACCATTGCGATTAAAAAACGCGATAAAATTTGACAAACTCTCAATGGAATTGATCCAGAATCATTCTTATAGATGAATTGAACCTATCTCTAAGGCATTGAAATGTTTCATCTACGAAATTGGACTGGTAACCATCGTGATTGAAAAAAAATGTCAAGAAATTTGTTATTGAAAACAAACTATCCATCGCCAACGACATCCCGTATTCCCAAGCGGTCACCCTTCCAAGTACTAACGGAACTCGACGTAACTTAACTTCTGGAAGCTGACGAGACCAGGTGCGTTCTACGTGATATGGCCGTTGACATTCAAAAATGAAAATTTACCCTCCCAGTCCCAATGGATGAATAGAAAATCACTTCAAAGTGACAGAAATGTTTGTTCATTGAATTTTGACTGGTAACCATCGCGAATAAAAAGCGCGATCAACTTTGAAAAACTCGCAATGAAATTCATCCAGAATCATTCCTATAGATGAATTGAACCTATCCCTATGTCATTGAAATTTTTGATCTACGAATTTGGACTGGTAACCATTGCGATTAAAAAACGCGATAAAATTTGACAAACTCTCAATGGAATTGATCCAGAATCATTCTTATAGATGAATTGAACCTATCTCTAAGGCATTGAAATGTTTCATCTACGAAATTGGACTGGTAACCATCGTGATTGAAAAAAAATGTCAAGAAATTTGTTATTGAAAACAAACTATCCATCGCCAACGACATCCCGTATTCCCAAGCGGTCACCCTTCCAAGTACTAACGGAACTCGACGTAACTTAACTTCTGGAAGCTGACGAGACCAGGTGCGTTCTACGTGATATGGCCGTTGACATTCAAAAATGAAAATTTACCCTCCCAGTCCCAATGGATGAATAGAAAATCACTTCAAAGTGACAGAAATGTTTGTTCATTGAATTTTGACTGGTAACCATCGCGAATAAAAAGCGCGATCAACTTTGAAAAACTCGCAATGAAATTCATCCAGAATCATTCCTATAGATGAATTGAACCTATCCCTATGTCATTGAAATTTTTGATCTACGAATTTGGACTGGTAACCATTGCGATTAAAAAACGCGATAAAATTTGACAAACTCTCAATGGAATTGATCCAGAATCATTCTTATAGATGAATTGAACCTATCTCTAAGGCATTGAAATGTTTCATCTACGAAATTGGACTGGTAACCATCGTGATTGAAAAAAAATGTCAAGAAATTTGTTATTGAAAACAAACTATCCATCGCCAACGACATCCCGTATTCCCAAGCGGTCACCCTTCCAAGTACTAACGGAACTCGACGTAACTTAACTTCTGGAAGCTGACGAGACCAGGTGCGTTCTACGTGATATGGCCGTTGACATTCAAAAATGAAAATTTACCCTCCCAGTCCCAATGGATGAATAGAAAATCACTTCAAAGTGACAGAAATGTTTGTTCATTGAATTTTGACTGGTAACCATCGCGAATAAAAAGCGCGATCAACTTTGAAAAACTCGCAATGAAATTCATCCAGAATCATTCCTATAGATGAATTGAACCTATCCCTATGTCATTGAAATTTTTGATCTACGAATTTGGACTGGTAACCATCACGATTAAAAAACGCGATAAAATTTGACAAACTCTCAATGGAATTGATCCAGAATCATTCTTATAGATGAATTGAACCTATCTCTAAGGCATTGAAATGTTTCATCTACGAAATTGGACTGGTAACCATCGTTATTGAAAAAAAATTTCAAGAAATTTTTTATTGAAAACAAACTATTCATCGCCAACGACATCCCGTATTCCCAAGCGGTCACCCTTCCAAGTACTAACGGGACTCGACGTAACTTAACTTCTGGGAGCTGACGAGACCAGGTGCGTTCTACGTGATATGGCCGTTGACATTCAAAAATGAAAATTTACCCTCCCAGTCCCAATGGATGAATAGAAAATCACTTCAAAGTGACAGAAATGTTTGTTCATTGAATTTGGACTGGTAACCATCGCGAATAAAAAGCGCGATCAACTTTGAAAAACTCGCAATGAAATTCATCCAGAATCATTCCTATAGATGAATTGAACCTATCCCTATGTCATTGAAATTTTTGATCTACGAATTTGGACTGGTAACCATCACGATTAATAACGCGATAAAATTTGACAAACTCTCAATGGAATTGATCCAGAATCATTCTTATAGATGAATTGAACCTATCTCTAAGGCATTGAAATGTTTCATCTACGAAATTGGACTGGTAACCATGGTGATTGAAAAAAAATGTCAAGAAATTTTTTATTGAAAACAAACTATCCATCGCCAACGACATCCCGTATTCCCAAGCGGTCACCCTTCCAAGTACTAACGGGACTCGACGTAACTTAACTTCTGGGAGCTGACGAGACCAGGTGCGTTCTACGTGATATGGCCGTTGACATTCAAAAATGAAAATTTACCCTCCCAGTCCCAATGGATGAATAGAAAATCACTTCAAAGTGACAGAAATGTTTGTTCTTTGAATTTGGACTGGTAACCATCGCAAATAAAAAGCGCGATCAACTTTGAAAAACTCGCAATGAAATTCATCCAGAATCATTCCTATAGATGAATTGAACCTATCCCTATGTCATTGACATTTTTGATCTACGAATTTGGACTGGTAACCATCGTGATTGAAAAAAAATGTCAAGAAATTTGTTATTGAAAACAAACTATCCATCGCCAACGACATCCCGTATTCCCAAGCGGTCACCCTTCCAAGTACTAACGGAACTCGACGTAACTTAACTTCTGGAAGCTGACGAGACCAGGTGCGTTCTACGTGATATGGCCGTTGACATTCAAAAATGAAAATTTACCCTCCCAGTCCCAATGGATGAATAGAAAATCACTTCAAAGTGACAGAAATGTTTGTTCATTGAATTTTGACTGGTAACCATCGCGAATAAAAAGCGCGATCAACTTTGAAAAACTCGCAATGAAATTCATCCAGAATCATTCCTATAGATGAATTGAACCTATCCCTATGTCATTGAAATTTTTGATCTACGAATTTGGACTGGTAACCATTGCGATTAAAAAACGCGATAAAATTTGACAAAATCTCAATGGAATTGATCCAGAATCATTCTTATAGATGAATTGAACCTATCTCTAAGGCATTGAAATGTTTCATCTACGAAATTGGACTGGTAACCATCGTTATTGAAAAAAATTTCAAGAAATTTGTTATTGAAAACAAACTATTCATCGCCAACGACATCCCGTATTCCCAAGCGGTCACCCTTCCAAGTACTAACGGGACTCGACGTAACTTAACTTCTGGGAGCTGACGAGACCAGGTGCGTTCTACGTGATATGGCCGTTGACATTCAAAAATGAAAATTTACCCTCCCAGTCCCAATGGATGAATAGAAAATCACTTCAAAGTGACAGAAATGTTTGTTCATTGAATTTGGACTGGTAACCATCGCAAATAAAAAGCGCGATCAACTTTGAAAAACTCGCAATGAAATTCATCCAGAATCATTCCTATAGATGAATTGAACCTATCCCTATGTCATTGAAATTTTTGATCTACGAATTTGGACTGGTAACCATTGCGATTAAAAAACGCGATAAAATTTGACAAAATCTCAATGGAATTGATCCAGAATCATTCTTATAGATGAATTGAACCTATCTCTAAGGCATTGAAATGTTTCATCTACGAAATTGGACTGGTAACCATCGTTATTGAAAAAAAATTTCAAGAAATTTTTTATTGAAAACAAGCTATTCATCGCCAACGACATCCCGTATTCCCAAGCGGTCACCCTTCCAAGTACTAACGGGACTCGACGTAACTTAACTTCTGGGAGCTGACGAGACCAGGTGCGTTCTACGTGATATGGCCGTTGACATTCAAAAATGAAAATTTACCCTCCCAGTCCCAATGGATGAATAGAAAATCACTTCAAAGTGACAGAAATGTTTGTTCATTGAATTTTGACTGGTAACCATCGCGAATAAAAAGCGCGATCAACTTTGAAAAACTCGCAATGAAATTCATCCAGAATCATTCCTATAGATGAATTGAACCTATCCCTATGTCATTGAAATTTTTGATCTACGAATTTGGACTGGTAACCATCACGATTAAAAAACGCGATAAAATTTGACAAACTCTCAATGGAATTGATCCAGAATCATTCTTATAGATGAATTGAACCTATCTCTAAGGCATTGAAATGTTTCATCTACGAAATTGGACTGGTAACCATCGTTATTGAAAAAAAATTTCAAGAAATTTTTTATTGAAAACAAACTATTCATCGCCAACGACATCCCGTATTCCCAAGCGGTCACCCTTCCAAGTACTAACGGAACTCGACGTAACTTAACTTCTGGGAGCTGACGAGACCAGGTGCGTTCTACGTGATATGGCCGTTGACATTCAAAAATGAAAATTTACCCTCCCAGTCCCAATGGATGAATAGAAAATCACTTCAAAGTGACAGAAATGTTTGTTCATTGAATTTTGACTGGTAACCATCGCGAATAAAAAGCGCGATCAACTTTGAAAAACTCGCAATGAAATTCATCCAGAATCATTCCTATAGATGAATTGAACCTATCCCTATGTCATTGAAATTTTTGATCTACGAATTTGGACTGGTAACCATTGCGATTAAAAAACGCGATAAAATTTGACAAAATCTCAATGGAATTGATCCAGAATCATTCTTATAGATGAATTGAACCTATCTCTAAGGCATTGAAATGTTTCATCTACGAAATTGGACTGGTAACCATCGTTATTGAAAAAAATTTCAAGAAATTTGTTATTGAAAACAAACTATTCATCGCCAACGACATCCCGTATTCCCAAGCGGTCACCCTTCCAAGTACTAACGGGACTCGACGTAACTTAACTTCTGGGAGCTGACGAGACCAGGTGCGTTCTACGTGATATGGCCGTTGACATTCAAAAATGAAAATTTACCCTCCCAGTCCCAATGGATGAATAGAAAATCACTTCAAAGTGACAGAAATGTTTGTTCATTGAATTTGGACTGGTAACCATCGCAAATAAAAAGCGCGATCAACTTTGAAAAACTCGCAATGAAATTCATCCAGAATCATTCCTATAGATGAATTGAACCTATCCCTATGTCATTGAAATTTTTGATCTACGAATTTGGACTGGTAACCATTGCGATTAAAAAACGCGATAAAATTTGACAAAATCTCAATGGAATTGATCCAGAATCATTCTTATAGATGAATTGAACCTATCTCTAAGGCATTGAAATGTTTCATCTACGAAATTGGACTGGTAACCATCGTTATTGAAAAAAAATTTCAAGAAATTTTTTATTGAAAACAAGCTATTCATCGCCAACGACATCCCGTATTCCCAAGCGGTCACCCTTCCAAGTACTAACGGGACTCGACGTAACTTAACTTCTGGGAGCTGACGAGACCAGGTGCGTTCTACGTGATATGGCCGTTGACATTCAAAAATGAAAATTTACCCTCCCAGTCCCAATGGATGAATAGAAAATCACTTCAAAGTGACAGAAATGTTTGTTCATTGAATTTTGACTGGTAACCATCGCGAATAAAAAGCGCGATCAACTTTGAAAAACTCGCAATGAAATTCATCCAGAATCATTCCTATAGATGAATTGAACCTATCCCTATGTCATTGAAATTTTTGATCTACGAATTTGGACTGGTAACCATCACGATTAAAAAACGCGATAAAATTTGACAAACTCTCAATGGAATTGATCCAGAATCATTCTTATAGATGAATTGAACCTATCTCTAAGGCATTGAAATGTTTCATCTACGAAATTGGACTGGTAACCATCGTTATTGAAAAAAAATTTCAAGAAATTTTTTATTGAAAACAAACTATTCATCGCCAACGACATCCCGTATTCCCAAGCGGTCACCCTTCCAAGTACTAACGGAACTCGACGTAACTTAACTTCTGGGAGCTGACGAGACCAGGTGCGTTCTACGTGATATGGCCGTTGACATTCAAAAATGAAAATTTACCCTCCCAGTCCCAATGGATGAATAGAAAATCACTTCAAAGTGACAGAAATGTTTGTTCATTGAATTTTGACTGGTAACCATCGCGAATAAAAAGCGCGATCAACTTTGAAAAACTCGCAATGAAATTCATCCAGAATCATTCCTATAGATGAATTGAACCTATCCCTATGTCATTGAAATTTTTGATCTACGAATTTGGACTGGTAACCATTGCGATTAAAAAACGCGATAAAATTTGACAAACTCTCAATGGAATTGATCCAGAATCATTCTTATAGATGAATTGAACCTATCTCTAAGGCATTGAAATGTTTCATCTACGAAATTGGACTGGTAACCATCGTGATTGAAAAAAAATGTCAAGAAATTTGTTATTGAAAACAAACTATCCATCGCCAACGACATCCCGTATTCCCAAGCGGTCACCCTTCCAAGTACTAACGGAACTCGACGTAACTTAACTTCTGGAAGCTGACGAGACCAGGTGCGTTCTACGTGATATGGCCGTTGACATTCAAAAATGAAAATTTACCCTCCCAGTCCCAATGGATGAATAGAAAATCACTTCAAAGTGACAGAAATGTTTGTTCATTGAATTTTGACTGGTAACCATCGCGAATAAAAAGCGCGATCAACTTTGAAAAACTCGCAATGAAATTCATCCAGAATCATTCCTATAGATGAATTGAACCTATCCCTATGTCATTGAAATTTTTGATCTACGAATTTGGACTGGTAACCATTGCGATTAAAAAACGCGATAAAATTTGACAAACTCTCAATGGAATTGATCCAGAATCATTCTTATAGATGAATTGAACCTATCTCTAAGGCATTGAAATGTTTCATCTACGAAATTGGACTGGTAACCATCGTGATTGAAAAAAAATGTCAAGAAATTTGTTATTGAAAACAAACTATCCATCGCCAACGACATCCCGTATTCCCAAGCGGTCACCCTTCCAAGTACTAACGGAACTCGACGTAACTTAACTTCTGGAAGCTGACGAGACCAGGTGCGTTCTACGTGATATGGCCGTTGACATTCAAAAATGAAAATTTACCCTCCCAGTCCCAATGGATGAATAGAAAATCACTTCAAAGTGACAGAAATGTTTGTTCATTGAATTTTGACTGGTAACCATCGCGAATAAAAAGCGCGATCAACTTTGAAAAACTCGCAATGAAATTCATCCAGAATCATTCCTATAGATGAATTGAACCTATCCCTATGTCATTGAAATTTTTGATCTACGAATTTGGACTGGTAACCATTGCGATTAAAAAACGCGATAAAATTTGACAAACTCTCAATGGAATTGATCCAGAATCATTCTTATAGATGAATTGAACCTATCTCTAAGGCATTGAAATGTTTCATCTACGAAATTGGACTGGTAACCATCGTGATTGAAAAAAAATGTCAAGAAATTTGTTATTGAAAACAAACTATCCATCGCCAACGACATCCCGTATTCCCAAGCGGTCACCCTTCCAAGTACTAACGGAACTCGACGTAACTTAACTTCTGGAAGCTGACGAGACCAGGTGCGTTCTACGTGATATGGCCGTTGACATTCAAAAATGAAAATTTACCCTCCCAGTCCCAATGGATGAATAGAAAATCACTTCAAAGTGACAGAAATGTTTGTTCATTGAATTTTGACTGGTAACCATCGCGAATAAAAAGCGCGATCAACTTTGAAAAACTCGCAATGAAATTCATCCAGAATCATTCCTATAGATGAATTGAACCTATCCCTATGTCATTGAAATTTTTGATCTACGAATTTGGACTGGTAACCATCACGATTAAAAAACGCGATAAAATTTGACAAACTCTCAATGGAATTGATCCAGAATCATTCTTATAGATGAATTGAACCTATCTCTAAGGCATTGAAATGTTTCATCTACGAAATTGGACTGGTAACCATCGTTATTGAAAAAAAATTTCAAGAAATTTTTTATTGAAAACAAACTATTCATCGCCAACGACATCCCGTATTCCCAAGCGGTCACCCTTCCAAGTACTAACGGGACTCGACGTAACTTAACTTCTGGGAGCTGACGAGACCAGGTGCGTTCTACGTGATATGGCCGTTGACATTCAAAAATGAAAATTTACCCTCCCAGTCCCAATGGATGAATAGAAAATCACTTCAAAGTGACAGAAATGTTTGTTCATTGAATTTGGACTGGTAACCATCGCGAATAAAAAGCGCGATCAACTTTGAAAAACTCGCAATGAAATTCATCCAGAATCATTCCTATAGATGAATTGAACCTATCCCTATGTCATTGAAATTTTTGATCTACGAATTTGGACTGGTAACCATCACGATTAATAACGCGATAAAATTTGACAAACTCTCAATGGAATTGATCCAGAATCATTCTTATAGATGAATTGAACCTATCTCTAAGGCATTGAAATGTTTCATCTACGAAATTGGACTGGTAACCATGGTGATTGAAAAAAAATGTCAAGAAATTTTTTATTGAAAACAAACTATCCATCGCCAACGACATCCCGTATTCCCAAGCGGTCACCCTTCCAAGTACTAACGGGACTCGACGTAACTTAACTTCTGGGAGCTGACGAGACCAGGTGCGTTCTACGTGATATGGCCGTTGACATTCAAAAATGAAAATTTACCCTCCCAGTCCCAATGGATGAATAGAAAATCACTTCAAAGTGACAGAAATGTTTGTTCTTTGAATTTGGACTGGTAACCATCGCAAATAAAAAGCGCGATCAACTTTGAAAAACTCGCAATGAAATTCATCCAGAATCATTCCTATAGATGAATTGAACCTATCCCTATGTCATTGACATTTTTGATCTACGAATTTGGACTGGTAACCATCACGATTAAAAAACGCGATAAAATTTGACAAACTCTCAATTGAATTTATCCAGAATCATTCTTATAGATGAATTGAACCTATCTCTAAGGCATTGAAATGTTTCATCTACGAAATTGGACTGGTAACCATCGTTATTGAAAAAAAATTTCAAGAAATTTTTTATTGAAAACAAACTATTCATCGCCAACGACATCCCGTATTCCCAAGCGGTCACCCTTCCAAGTACTAACGGGACTCGACGTAACTTAACTTCTGGGAGCTGACGAGACCAGGTGCGTTCTACGTGATATGGCCGTTGACATTCAAAAATGAAAATTTACCCTCCCAGTCCCAATGGATGAATAGAAAATCACTTCAAAGTGACAGAAATGTTTGTTCTTTGAATTTGGACTGGTAACCATCGCAAATAAAAAGCGCGATCAACTTTGAAAAACTCGCAATGAAATTCATCCAGAATCATTCCTATAGATGAATTGAACCTATCCCTATGTCATTGAAATTTTTGATCTACGAATTTGGACTGGTAACCATTGCGATTAAAAAACGCGATAAAATTTGACAAAATCTCAATGGAATTGATCCAGAATCATTCTTATAGATGCATTGAACCTATCTCTAAGGCATTGAAATGTTTCATCTACGAAATTGGACTGGTAACCATCGTGATTGAAAAAAATTTCAAGAAAATTTTTATTGAAAACAAACTATTCATCGCCAACGACATCCCGTATTCCCAAGCGGTCACCCTTCCAAGTACTAACGGGACTCGACGTAACTTAACTTCTGGGAGCTGACGAGACCAGGTGCGTTCTACGTGATATGGCCGTTGACATTCAAAAATGAAAATTTACCCTCCCAGTCCCAATGGATGAATAGAAAATCACTTCAAAGTGACAGAAATGTTTGTTCATTGAATTTGGACCGGTAACCATCGCGAATAAAAAGCGCGATCAACTTTGAAAAACTCGCAATGAAATTCATCCAGAATCATTCCTATAGATGAATTGAACCTATCCCTATGTCATTGAAATTTTTGATCTACGAATTTGGACTGGTAACCATCACGATTAATAACGCGATAAAATTTGACAAACTCTCAATGGAATTGATCCAGAATCATTCTTATAGATGAATTGAACCTATCTCTAAGGCATTGAAATGTTTCATCTACGAAATTGGACTGGTAACCATCGTGATTGAAAAAAAATTTCAAGAAATTTGTTATTGAAAACAAACTATCCATCGCCAACGACATCCCGTATTCCCAAGCGGTCACCCTTCCAAGTACTAACGGAACTCGACGTAACCTAACTTCTGGGAGCTGACGAGACCAGGTGCGTTCTACGTGATATGGCCGTTGACATTCAAAAATGAAAATTTACCCTCCCAATCCCAATGGATGAATAGAAAATCACTTCAAAGTGACAGAAATGTTTGTTCATTGAATTTGGACTGGTAACCATCGCGAATAAAAAGCGCGATCAACTTTGAAAACTCGCAATGAAATTCATCCAGAATCATTCCTATAGATGAATTGAACCTATCCCTATGTCATTGAAATTTTTGATCTACGAATTTGGACTGGTAACCATCACGATTAATAACGCGATAAAATTTGACAAACTCTCAATGGAATTGATCCAGAATCATTCTTATAGATGAATTGAACCTATCTCTAAGGCATTGAAATGTTTCATCTACGAAATTGGACTGGTAACCATCGTGATTGAAAAAAAATTTCAAGAAATTTGTTATTGAAAACAAACTATCCATCGCCAACGACATCCCGTATTCCCAAGCGGTCACCCTTCCAAGTACTAACGGAACTCGACGTAACCTAACTTCTGGGAGCTGACGAGACAAGGTGCGTTCTACGTGATATGGCCGTTGACATTCAAAAATGAAAATTTACCCTCCCAGTCCCAATGGATGAATAGAAAATCACTTCAAAGTGACAGAAATGTTTGTTCATTGAATTTTGACTGGTAACCATCGCGAATAAAAAGCGCGATCAACTTTGAAAAACTCGCAATGAAATTCATCCAGAATCATTCCTATAGATGAATTGAACCTATCCCTATGTCATTGAAATTTTTGATCTACGAATTTGGACTGGTAACCATCACGATTAAAAAACGCGATAAAATTTGACAAACTCTCAATGGAATTGATCCAGAATCATTCTTATAGATGAATTGAACCTATCTCTAAGGCATTGAAATGTTTCATCTACGAAATTGGACTGGTAACCATCGTGATTGAAAAAAAATGTCAAGAAATTGTTATTGAAAACAAACTATCCATCGCCAACGACATCCCGTATTCCCAAGCGGTCACCCTTCCAAGTACTAACGGGACTCGACGTAACTTAACTTCTGGGAGCTGACGAGACCAGGTGCGTTCTACGTGATATGGCCGTTGACATTCAAAAATGAAAATTTACCCTCCCAGTCCCAATGGATGAATAGAAAATCACTTCAAAGTGACAGAAATGTTTGTTCATTGAATTTGGACTGGTAACCATCGCGAATAAAAAGCGCGATCAACTTTGAAAAACTCGCAATGAAATTCATCCAGAATCATTCCTATAGATGAATTGAACCTATCCCTATGTCATTGAAATTTTTGATCTACGAATTTGGACTGGTAACCATCACGATTAAAAAACGCGATAAAATTTGACAAACTCTCAATGGAATTGATCCAGAATCATTCTTATAGATGAATTGAACCTATCTCTAAGGCATTGAAATGTTTCATCTACGAAATTGGACTGGTAACCATCGTGATTGAAAAAAAATGTCAAGAAATTTGTTATTGAAAACAAACTATCCATCGCCAACGACATCCCGTATTCCCAAGCGGTCACCCTTCCAAGTACTAACGGAACTCGACGTAACTTAACTTCTGGAAGCTGACGAGACCAGGTGCGTTCTACGTGATATGGCCGTTGACATTCAAAAATGAAAATTTACCCTCCCAGTCCCAATGGATGAATAGAAAATCACTTCAAAGTGACAGAAATGTTTGTTCATTGAATTTTGACTGGTAACCATCGCGAATAAAAAGCGCGATCAACTTTGAAAAACTCGCAATGAAATTCATCCAGAATCATTCCTATAGATGAATTGAACCTATCCCTATGTCATTGAAATTTTGATCTACGAATTTGGACTGGTAACCATTGCGATTAAAAACGCGATAAAATTTGACAAACTCTCAATGGAATTGATCCAGAATCATTCTTATAGATGAATTGAACCTATCTCTAAGGCATTGAAATGTTTCATCTACGAAATTGGACTGGTAACCATCGTGATTGAAAAAAAATGTCAAGAAATTTGTTATTGAAAACAAACTATCCATCGCCAACGACATCCCGTATTCCCAAGCGGTCACCCTTCCAAGTACTAACGGAACTCGACGTAACTTAACTTCTGGAAGCTGACGAGACCAGGTGCGTTCTACGTGATATGGCCGTTGACATTCAAAAATGAAAATTTACCCTCCCAGTCCCAATGGATGAATAGAAAATCACTTCAAAGTGACAGAATGTTTGTTCATTGAATTTTGACTGGTAACCATCGCGAATAAAAAGCGCGATCAACTTTGAAAAACTCGCAATGAAATTCATCCAGAATCATTCCTATAGATGAATTGAACCTATCCCTATGTCATTGAAATTTTTGATCTACGAATTTGGACTGGTAACCATTGCGATTAAAAAACGCGATAAAATTTGACAAACTCTCAATGGAATTGATCCAGAATCATTCTTATAGATGAATTGAACCTATCTCTAAGGCATTGAAATGTTTCATCTACGAAATTGGACTGGTAACCATCGTGATTGAAAAAAAATGTCAAGAAATTTGTTATTGAAAACAAACTATCCATCGCCAACGACATCCCGTATTCCCAAGCGGTCACCCTTCCAAGTACTAACGGAACTCGACGTAACTTAACTTCTGGAAGCTGACGAGACCAGGTGCGTTCTACGTGATATGGCCGTTGACATTCAAAAATGAAAATTTACCCTCCCAGTCCCAATGGATGAATAGAAAATCACTTCAAAGTGACAGAAATGTTTGTTCATTGAATTTTGACTGGTAACCATCGCGAATAAAAAGCGCGATCAACTTTGAAAAACTCGCAATGAAATTCATCCAGAATCATTCCTATAGATGAATTGAACCTATCCCTATGTCATTGAAATTTTGATCTACGAATTTGGACTGGTAACCATCACGATTAAAAAACGCGATAAAATTTGACAAACTCTCAATGGAATTGATCCAGAATCATTCTTATAGATGAATTGAACCTATCTCTAAGGCATTGAAATGTTTCATCTACGAAATTGGACTGGTAACCATCGTTATTGAAAAAAAATTTCAAGAAATTTTTTATTGAAAA